>NC_056750.1:530106039-530141039 GCF_019279795.1 Protopterus annectens | reverse complement strand
CATAAAATGAATCATGGAAATGATCAAATGCATAGGCAACATTCTGACACTGGACCCACAGTTTTGGGCTTTGCTTGCCTAAGCCTGGTGGCAGTCTGAGAAGGTCACCAAGGCAATGGACAAGGTGAAAGTATTGCATACCACCTGGACCTGGTCAAGGAGTTCAAACAATCCACTGTGGTCTAAATCCACTCTGGTCTAGTTTTCAAACTCACCAAACTGGGCATAAACCACTACACAACTCATTGGATTGCCAGTTGGCTCAAACAGGATCCATGAAGTCAGGACTGGTGAGACCACCTTTAACAGATCAGACACCAGCAGGATATCAGGGATCCATGCGGGGACCACTATTTGACATCTACTTCGAGGCAGAGTGTAAAATATAACTGCTTGACAGTTTGCTGGGAGATACCAGACCCCCCCCCAACATGAAAAACATCTTACAAGAGGGTCTGACAGAAGTGATTAGTGCCAAAGCCGCAGATTAAATCTAGAGTAAAACGAGTTAATACTGCCTTTTGGAAAAACTGCCACCCAGGCTAATTACATCCCTAGAGTTGGCCATTTAAATAAGGGATCTGGGGATACATGAAGATGGTAAACTGGCCTTTTAACAAGTGGCCAAAACAGTTATTTTAGGTCACGCAACTTAAGGGCATGAAACCCAGGTCCATGGAAGACATAATGCTACTTACTCAGGGTCAGAACAATGACCCCTTTCATGTACCCGACAAGACATGTACCACAGCTAGAATGCCCACAAGGTTCCGGACTAGGATAACCCACTGTGCAAACACTGTCATATGGATCACCTTATCTCTATTGCTTCCAAAAGGCTACTGAGGCAATCTATGCCTGCCATACAAGACATCCTCTGATGTCATTCTCACGGACCTTTTGACATTTGCAAAACAGCATCAGAACCACATCCCAGGATTTAAATTTTGTTTGCGACATACAACACATTTTGGTTGAGATACAAGTCTCAGAGGATCCCAACACCTCGTAACAGGCTCCCCTTGTCCACGTGAAACAGTCCATACCAAAGCCTATTTAACAGGGACTGAAATTCACCCTGGGTCTGGTGCCCATGTTTGATAGTTTGGGCAATACATTACCATCTGCCCAACATCCCCCCACAATCTCTAGAAACTTCCCAACTTACCCTCTCCTAAATGCCCACGATACAAGTGACAACTGGGGTGGGTTGCAAAGCTGAGCTACAAGCTCTGTAGCACCAGAAATTTTTGTTCAGGAAAAGCAACAGAAAGCAGTCAAGTCTCTCCTATGAGACAAGGGTTATGAAAGCCACTCGCTCATCCCTGGAGGAGTACCATTTTGAAAAAAAAAAAAAAAAATTGGAGGTGCACTATCAGTATACCCTGCATGACTGCATTGCTAAAGCTTGCCTTTCTCCTGGACAAGTGACAAGTTTGCTGCACTTAAAAAAAAATTTGCTGCCTCAGGTACCCCAGTGGCTCCCATACTCCTGCATTAAGCCCCCCTAGCAGTCAGCTGTTGGCTCTCGCACACAAAAATATGCAGTTAGCCATGTATTCAATGTGTACTGATAACAGTCTACATTGCTCGTTTAAATGTGATCTTCATATCAGCAGCAGAATCCTCAACTAATATCCATTAAATGCAATATCCTTCACTACATAAAGTTTTAAAAAAGTCCCAGTGCTACATTTATACAATTTCGGTACAGCTTTTAGCAAATAAGGGCTTAAAATGAAAGGTGATGTACTCAATGAAGCCAGTGTTATTTTCCTCAACAAAATTATTCCTTTATGGAGGAAGAGGGACTCTAGGGCGGTTGAAGAAATACTATACCAGCTTGAGATAATGTAAGGCAGCAACCTCAAATAGGTACAATAACCCACTATGCAACAAGCTCAGCCATGCAGCAGTGTGGATACTGGCTCAGAGCACACTGCAGATGTAATGCTGCAGTGTGGATACTGGCTCAGAGCAGTCACTGCAGATGTAATAATGCTTGCACTAAATGGGAAAAAAGGAAGGACACCCAAACAGCTCAGTTAAAGTCAAAAGAACAATTACCTCAAATTATTTCCAGTGAGAGACTTACTGGCCTCTTGCACGTTAAGACAGCAAGCTCTTGGAAAAATGTTTTGGACATTGAGCTGACATTACCCACTCAGACTACACATGGATCTTGGCCAAGAGGCAGAGACCTTTGACTTAAATGCCAGTGACCTGTTCAAACTTGGAGCTGTTATAACCGTATCCCCCCCTAGCATTATAATCTACAGCAGTAGGATCATTTCCACAGTTATCAAATCTAACGAAATAATGCTGCAGGAGGAAGTAGAATTACTTGGTCATATCCAGGATTGTGGAGTTCCTGTGCAGGGGTTATCCTCCTCCGCCAAGTTAACTGGTGGAGAGGGTGGCTTCAACACTAGGGTACATTATCCCACTCTTCCTGTGTACATGGGGTAATGCTTACCTTATAATTCATTCACCCGAGTCCTCTGGGATTAACTGATCTTCCTTATACCACATCTACTACACTAAAGGAGTCAGTTTCTTTGCACAGGTGCTCACCATATTTTTCTTGACCTTTTCAAGTAAACCTATTTTGACTCACTCCCTCAGTTGTCCACTCCACAATATGCATCCTACCACAAGATAAGCAGTCCCACAGTATAAATCCTCCAACCAGCCTCTGCGTTGTAAAGCACTAGACACCAGAGTGTGGCAGTTTCAGCTTTACAGCATTCTCTTCACTTGTACCACACTGATGACTAACCAGGCTAAACTGGAGGCCTCCAGAGTGAAGGACTGCTGCTTGGGATTTACATGCGATATTTCCAACAAAGAGCGGGAAGCAAATTAATGGAAGGTGCCATCACTGGGAGTTCCACGTACTACTGGAGCCCTCATGTTCAGCTAGTGTAGCCTGAAGCTTTCATTAGGACTAACTTGTGGGAAATGGTCCGCACCTCAATGTCCAGTCTTTGCAGGAAAGGAACGAAAACATTTGTCTAACCTCTCATATCCACAGACTAGTGTGTAAATCAAGGGATCTAGCTTATCCAACTAGGGCATCTGCCCGAATCAGGCAGGTGAATTAGACAAGATACCTGGACTGTGTTTAAGCTTCTGTGTTTGGCCATACCTTACTTGGGCAAAAAAGTTTGTTCACCAGTGAGTGAGGAGCTCTGAACAGCCTAGCGGTCCTTGGAGTGGTTTCTGCCCAGTTACTGGCCATTTTGGGCTAATCTCTCTCTCTAATCTTTGATATAAAGACTGCATTTGCATGGTTTTGAGCATTGTGCAGCTGTTAGCTAGGGTTAAACTATCCCCGGCTCCAGAGTCTGCTCTTCAGTTTTTCCCTTGGTACTAGCCAACCCGTCCATTTTAGCACTGAAATCAGAGCTTTCTGACTAGCACTTGATCAATGAGACAGAAGCACTAAAACTATTGAACTTAATTCCCCTACTGCTGTCGGTAGGGACAGTCAAACTACTCTCCTATACCACACAAAAAGAATAGTTCCTCAATAGTTCCTCAACCCATTCAGGCATGTCTAAGAGTCCACTCCCAGTGTGTTCTCCTGTGCACCTGATGAATTCAGGCATTCTGAGGCAATGTCACAACTGCCTCATCTACACAGACAACTCTTCTTACCAAAGACCAAAATCTGCAAGAGACGCACTTGCATAACTAGACGAGGCAAAGCTCTCTCCAGTCATGACCAAAGTGACAGTCAAGAGAACGTACCAACCTGCAGCACTTCCACCTACTACTTCTAGACCCACCTGCAGCACTTCCACCTACTTCTTCTAGACCCACCACACAGATAGACATATTTGGAGGCTCTAAAAAATCTGCGGTAACAGAGACCTCCAATCACCCTACATCTACCAACACACCGCAGTCACAACCACCAAAACCAGTGTGCCACACAACTACAGCCCTTAAGGCAACCACCTTACCACACACACTTGTAACAAGCGACTCCATAGTCTGGCACACCAATGCCCCCCGACACAGGCTGGACAAAGTCAGTTGCTTGTCAGGTGCCAGAATCTGCAACATTACCCACGCACTCCGGTCACTCCAAATAAATACGACTATCATTGTCCATGTGGGTGTGAACAACCAGAGATATACCTCCCTGGACTACATGGAGACATAGGAGCTCTCAGATTATGTAATCAAGGCAGGTATGACCCTAGCCCATAGTATTATCTTACCCTCACCAAGAAATATACCTCCGTATAAGGGAAAAAATTTGCTAAGTTTCAGGTGTCAAAGGGGATCCAGTACCAGTCTGCCTGGGATGACATGCTCAACAAGCCTCAATGCTTTGCCAGAGATAGCTTGCACCTGGCACTCCAGGGATTCAGGATACTGGAAAAGGCTCTTGCCACCCCAACAGCACCTTTAGGCAAGTAAACAAATCTACCACCGTAACAGACATTTGTGCAGTAATGGAGATCTGGTTCAAGGCTCAAGAGGAGCACCTCAGCGATTCCAGGCTACAACTCACCACACATTTCGGCCACAAAACCCAGGCTGAAATACAAAGGGATAGGCATAGCCATATTCAAGGATAACTACACCTCCAGACTAGTTGCAAAGGATGATGCCTCGGAAATCATCCAAATGCAACTGACAATGGGCAAAATTGCAATCCAGAATGTAGCTTGCTACAGATAACCTTCCCAGCCCCATGACACGCACTCTTCGAGGTAACTGTAAACACGAGTCCAACCGAACACATACCGGGTGATTTCAACTACCAAAACATCAACTGGGAAAGCTACAGAAGTACTAACACATTTAGTCAGCCTTCTTGGAATACATCAACTCCAATGCTCTGGGCCAGCTTAACACCCCCACAAGAGGTAAAAATATACTGGACCTGGTCACCACCACTGAGGGACAAATGCTCTACATGTGGTAAAATTCCTCATTGGTCAGATCATAATCACCCTGGAGATCCACATACCACCCTCACCCTAAAAGAAACCATGATGAAAAACTCCAAGAACTTTATGCTACTCAAGACAGAGGTGGCAAACTTCAACATTTCCCAGCAGAAAGGCAATGATTGAATCTGCTATATCCTATACAAAAGCACTCTACAAGCACCTACATGAGTGCATGGACTGTGCTATCCCAAACAAGACCAAGACCCACTCCAAAAAAAAAAAGGAAACCAGTCTGGTGGACCCCAGATATCAAAGGTCTATAAAGGAGGAAGAAATTGCAAGAGTAAAATCCAGGAAGGAAGGGGCTCCCTGACCAGCCTTGGCAAAAAGCTAAGAACCCTCATAAAAACTTCCAAGATGAGCTTTGAAAGAAAAAATTGCAACAGACCTCAAAGGGTCAAAGCATTTTTTAGCTATATTAAAAACCTAACTCGCAGATCTGCTCTGAGCTACAGCATAATGTTTCAAACTTCACAGAACCAACTGACAGGGTGGGGTGAAGTTTGCACTGAGCCTATTTCCATACCAGAAGATTGTACTGCCCCTAAAAAAATCAAGACACTCCAGGTGAAAATAGCACTTTCCAAGGCAAAAAACAGCATCCATGGGACCAGACAGCATCCCAGGCTGCGTATTCCATGAACTCCAAAAACAAAGTAATCCCTCACCTTAATACCTTGCTTAACCACAGCCTCACCTCAGGCTGTGTTGCCCAGTGTGGTGCACAGCAATTTAGTCAGACCACTCCACAAAGGAGGTACCACCACTGACTCAGGGAATTACTGCCCCATCCGTCTGACGAGTCTCGTCTGCAAGGCCATGGAGCACACCACGGAACTAAAAGACATTGAGAACCTACAAACCCTCCTCCCCATGCAGTTTGGGTTCATAAAGGGAAGGTCTTCTCTCAAATCTGGCTGACTTTCAAAAAGATCACTAAAGCAATAGATGAGGGAAAGGTGGGAATTACTGAAACGCACAGACCTAAATATAAACCCCTGCATTACAAGATGGGTTGCTAACTGGCTCAAGGATAGAACACATTCAGTGAGAATAGGAATCACTAGATCAGACTGGGACCCCCTGTGACTAGTGGTGTACCACAGGGCTCAGTCCTGGGACCCCCTGTGACTAGTGGTGTACCACAGGGCTCAGTCCTGGGACCCCTCCTGTTCGGTATATACTTTGAGATAAAAAGAAACAGAGGGACTATGGCTAACAAAGTTCAGTCTGCAAACTGGGTGCCATACTTGAGACCTCTGACATACGTATCCTTTAAAAGGGTCTTACAGATTAGATGTGTGGTGCCAAAACCAAGGCCTCAAGCTAAAATGCCAAATCATCCCCTTTGGGATGAAACAAGTACCTATGAATTACAACATGTGGCAGCCCACTTATCACGGAGAGTGATGAGACCCAAGGACTAAAACCCTCCTAAATGGCCCATCTTATCACAAAAGGGTTTGCATCCAGTAATAAGGTGGACACCCAATACTCATCACTCCGACCAGTTATTGAATATAATTCCCTGTTCGTGATGTACCTAACTAGACATCTGCAACAACTGGAGGGGCCTCAATACCTCAGAGGATAAAGGGCCTCAAACTGCCCTATGCCACGAGGCAACAAAAACAAAACAAAAACAGCTGTACTCATGTACCAGCTACTCAGATGTGATCTCTGCCTGACAAGGCTATGTCTAACCCTGAATTACGACAAATGCTCCACCTAAGCAAAACCCAATCCACCAGAGCTACTAGGGACTTAAACAAGACTTTTGAGGGACAGATTAGTGTCCCAGAGATCTGGAATAAGGTCACCATAAATGTGAGGCGGAGCTCCTCAGAACTCTTAAGAGGAATATTGATGAGTGGATAGGAAAAAAGGGAATTCCGGGAATCACTTGTGGCCCTGCTAGACAGGGGTGCAGGAAACTAAACCACTTGGAAGCGTAAGCAAAAATTTTTTTGGCTAGGCTTAATTACGCCCTCAGCTAAAGACAGCAAGCAAAGTACCAGTACCCTGAAAACAGTGAACTACTCTCAAAAATCAGCTAACTTGAATATCCACGGCTAAAAACAAACACCTACACGCCATTTTAGAAAATTCACCCCTCCCCCCAAGAGTATTTTAAAAGGGTGGAAAATGAAGATCAATAGGACTGCCACAGTCATTTTGGGGGGTATTTTTTTCCAGGAAGGTGCAGCACCAGTTTTGCTACAATTTTAATTTTTTTTTTTTACAGTGAAGCCAAGTTGAGACAGGTGGAAAGGCACTCAACCCTTCCAATCTGTTATTCACATGTGCGCACACAGACTCAGGGCTAAAACTGAATAGAGAGGATGTGTCATCCAAGCACAACTAACCAAAGTTATACTTGCCAGCAGTAGTTCATTCCAAAAACCAGTATTTGTTGCCTTGATCTATTTCGTCATTAGGAAAATGAAGGTCAGTACAAGTGAAACAGAATTTTGTACGTTAATTTACTACTTACCATTTTAGAATTTGGCAATTTGCAGTCACACCACCTTCCATCTATCATGTGCCGCTGTGATATTGCTTTCACTTGGCTCTCAAACTCTGTAAACCGGACAAAGCCAAATCCCTTTGAGTTGCCACTTTTCGCATCTCTCTTAACCTGAGAAGGGGAGAACAACAAGAGACAGCACATTATGAACACTAGAAAAAAATTAGCTACACATTATACTTTACCGTGCATAACTAATCTTTCTACATTACTGCTAACACAACGTAATCTTTGTGCATACTGCAAGTTACACCCACTCACTAACTTCACACAACTTCATTTTGACTAGCAATCACAGACTTTGGCTGCTCCCGTTAGGGGTCGCCACAGCAGATCCAACTGTTTCCATTTCTTCCTGTGCTCTGCAGACTACGATATCCTTTGGTAGTGACTGAAATTGGTCAGAACAGTGTCCTATTCTGCTAAATTCAAATTCCTACTACGTTTCAAAGATCTTGAGTTTTACCAAACACAAGTTTGTCACCTTCTTCACACCTGCAAGAATTTGAGTGCAGGCTACAGAGTGCCTCCATCTAAAAAGGTTTGTTTAGAATACTTTGTTCCTAGAACCCAGAAAAAAAACGACCCAGTCGGCAAATTTCCCCCACAAAACATGGAAAACTGGTCCTAAAAACAATTTGGGAAAGTTAACAGCAAGCGGGACAGAGGAATTAAGAGTCTCATTCTCGCCACCTTAAAGGAACGCACACGAATTTGTGGCTCAGACATTTCTTACAAGCTCCTCTACACACCAAGTCAAACCCTTCAACCAGGTTACTAGACATGCTTCACCAACATCTCCATCTTTAATTCCAGGAGTTCAGCAAAACTACTTCAGAAGATTCGCCCCAAGTAGGCAGGTGCTACCTGCACTCAAAGATTAGGGCATAATTGTTTCAGTCAGGCTCAAGCCAGGAAATAGTCTCTAAAAGACCTCTGAGGATCAGCTACAGGGACTTTACATACAGCCCCCCCCCCAAATGCTTTCAGAGCACAAAGCCCAAATTCTCCAGGCATAAGGACCGTTTGGCATACCTTCACCCCTACAAATGGGGCCCCACTGGCGAATCACCACCCTCAGAATGGTGGTCCCATGTGTCGCGCATCTTTATCCTACCCCACCTCTCCCAACTGGTGAAATTGGGTCTGGGCCACAGTCAGCCATCCCAAAGCCAGACACCTGTCACTTCAGAGCACTCAAACAAGCAAGAGTAGGCAATGAACACTATCCCTTGTGACCTATGAATGGCCTGCCCTTGCTTTTGGATAATTCACCCACTAACCCCCCCCCCCCGGTCAAATGCTCCAATTGTAAGCAAGTGACCATGGCTTCCATTAGCAAAATCCCTGATGCCAGTGTAGTAAGCACCTTGTTTATGGCTGTCTAACTTAAAGGTCCCTGCTAAGTGGCCAGGAGATCCTATACACAATGCCAATTACTGCCAAACTGGTGGCTTTAGAGGGGGGAACAAGAGGAATATCTGCTGCACTTCGGCTCAAAAATCAGTTTTAGATAACTTACAACCTAAATTCTGCACTTTTACCACTAAAGCATTTCAATGCTTAAAATCATATCAAAGCCATCTAACCCCTGGACATTGCACCCCCCCCCCCAATTCGCACTCAGAATGCTAAGCAAGTCAACCGGTCTCAAAGGGATGATGATCAGAACCTAAAATCCACACTAATGCACACTACTAACCTTGCAATGAAGTTTCAAGCCAGCCACCTGACAATATACCATAACAGTAGTCTAAAATAGGAAAGTAGAAACTACTGGATATTACTTTTACTGAACAAGTCTCACTAACTGGTTCTAGGCCACTAAAACATATCAGCTATGAGTCATAATACACAAATGCAGTTACTCTGAAATGGCATCACATACGTAGAAATGAGCTCCAGCAATTAACAAAAATGCTTTTTCTGTAGTCATGAGTGAAGTTTTACTTAACAGCACAATGAAGTAATCCCTTGGGATTACAGGTTGAGTTCACCTGTTACAGCTTATATAGGGTATCCCCATATGCTCAACTTAATACTTTCCCTATTCTAGCTCTAATGCTGCCGTCCCATCGAAACACAAGTTAACATCCTCACTTCCATTACGAAAAAATTGCACATTTACCTACCTTCCGGTTAATTTTACAACACCTCCCCAGCCTACTGGGTTGTACTAGTAGAGGACAGAATGTTTCCAATTTTACAGTTCTGGAACCTTAGCCTTATCACACTGTTTATGGTTGAAGATAAAAGTGCAATCTACAGACCCCCCCCCAAAATATGCACCCCCCCAAGAGACAGACCCACCAAGAGAGAGACAGACTGCTCTGTGGCTTTTGGCTCCAGGTCTCTTTTGGATCTAAACAGGAAGCCTTCAAGGGGGGAAAGAAAGGGCCCTCCCAGAGCCAGACCCTTAACAAGTTTGTTACAGCACTACAAGCACTCCTCGTGCATGTTGGAAGGTTTGATTCCCTCAGCCTCCACTGCTTAACTGACTCCAGGCAAATAACTTAACCAGACACCACTCCTGTGCACAGTCTGAAAAAGGTCCATGGAGATCAGTAGCTTACCCTGGAAAAGAAATAATAAAAAAAAACCTGCCACTATCAAGTCCTTTTAGAAAAAGATAAGCACCACCAAACAAGTTAGCATTCTTTAGCCAAAAGATAATGTACAGATAAAGGACAGTTTAATAAAGCAGATTAAAATGTACACTCCCATGAACTTCATGATAATCTTAAACACACATGCAGTTAAGCAGCAAGGACCTACTCAATTTTGACTTACCTGCACCATAATAACTTCACCAAAAGTGCTGAAATAGTCTTTTAAATCTTGCTCCGTTGTCTTCCATGGAAGGCCAAGAACTATTAAGTCAGATGTCTTCTGTACCGCTCTTTTCACTTTTACTGCTGATGATGCAGCCGATGACGCATCGTTTTCATCCATTTTCCTTTTATTATCTTAAAATAAAATATATGTGTAAAGAAAGCTAAACTCCATAATTACCACTCAATCAGGTGGACTCAATGTTCCACACAAAGCCCCCCCCCCCCAACTCTATACCTAAAGATAAACAGCAGAGATCAGACTTTTCAAAACCACTTTAGCAGGCAGGCTAGATAAATACAAGTTCACAGCTCCAACCTCAACATTTTCATTAGAAACTGCAAAGGTTGGACAGCTTCACTGCATATGCCAAAAAGATTGAAAAAGCAACCCCTCCAGTCCAAGTTAACTCGGCAAGTACTCCAGTTTATCTAGGTCATCTCAACTTGGGTTTCTTTCAATCTGTGTTAGCTGCAATTCTAGCCATTACAGTTGATGCTCTACCTGTATCAAAGGCGCAACCCACAAATGGAAAGTAATTCACAACCTCGAACTAGTTGTTACTTGTCGGGAAGCCAGACCCTATGCCAATCTCAAAAGGGAAACCACACAAGTTGTCAGCTCTCCTGGATACAAGCACATACTCCTCACATATCTAAAAGGCCATTTAGAGGCTTGCCATTCACTTTCAAAATGTCACTGGATGCAAAATAAAACCAGAGCACAATGAGAACCAAATTTACAATGGAAATGGAGAATAAACCGTCATTTGTACAACAGGAAGGAAGAGGATTAAAACAAACGCAGCCAAATTACAATCAAAACCAGAAGTAAAAAGGCAAATATGGAAGCAAGGCTTCCTCACACTCGAGTGCACCTCTCCAGTATTGGCTTGTAACCTCACTTCAGCACACTCCCAATTTTAAAACAGCTAATCCAGGAAACTGAACCAAATAGCAACTGTACTGAGTACAATGCCAAGCATAAATCACTTACCCACAAAGGTATATTATGCCAATATCTAAACAGCAAGTTGCACAGAACTTACAGCCATCACATTTTGTCTCATTGTTTTTAAATTAGTATAGCCTGGAATGACATCCACATGCTGCTCATATTGCAACAATTATCTGGAGAATGTATCCCCACTGTATGATCTCTTCCTTTCAGAAAGACATTAAGGTGCATCCAAGTGCACCTACACTTAGTCTAAGATCAGTTTGCTGATGAGCTTAGAAAAATGAGTCAAACACGGCATGTCCACATTTGGGGCTTGGCTTTATGGGACTGAAAGTACCAGTAATAGTACTGAATACCAAAGATATAGGCACGTGGCTTCTGAGTGCCTATAGCCGATACGTTCTTAAAGATATAGTTGCCTCACAATGAAGACTAGCTTTGCTGGTTCTGTGGGAGCCTTTAAAAACAAATTCCAAGTGTTTCTCATATCATAACATTTTTACCACCTCCACTTGCGTACATACATGAAGCAACACATACCGAGCTGGTAGACATAGCTAATCTGTTAGGTTTGGTGAGAACTTACCTGCCCCTGCCTCGATATCCCTACCACCTGTTCCCCACTTTGCATCTCTAAAGAGCATGTCAAATGTTTTTAGGTCAAAAACACAGCATCAACAGGACAATCTCAGCTGCATCCTACATGGGCTCAAACAAGAATTAGCATCACCACTTGATACTACTTGGTCTTTGCCCCAGTTAAATGGAAACAGCCAGTTATTCCCCCTTGCACAAAGATAGGTTTCTAATTCCAGGTCAGTAGAAATGCCATCAGCCCAACTAGCCTTACCCTCAAGGCCATGGAGAATCATGGACATTAAAGGTACGGGTAATCTTAGACCCCAAGCAGTTTGATTTGTCAAGGGGAGATCATGTCTTAACCAGTGGACTGGGGTCACCAGGGCCCTGGACGAGTGGAAATGCACACAGCCTACCCAAGGCATGTGACACCATCCCACACAGGCATGACTGAAACTCTCCCAGCTCGACATCAACCTTTACATAAGGTAGGTTGCAAACTGGCTCACTGATTAGTCAAAATATGGGAATCTGCAAAGCAGTGGTGTTCCACAGGGATTGGGCTTGGTACCTCTACTGTTCAAAATCTATTCCGCCACAGTAGAAGCGGAAACCAAGGTAATGTAACCAACAGTTGCCAACTACTGCAAACTGGGTATGGTCACAGAATCTCCAAATGCCAAAATCCTTCAAGATAGTTTTAAACATGATTGGTGCCAAACTCATGGCCTCTGCAAAAAACCCATTACCCCTTTCAGCAAGAGCAAGGTTCCTGCAAAAGGCAATACCCCCAAGTATTGGTGATAGACTTGGGCACTCAGGTTGATAACCTTGCCTTTGATCACAATGTTCCCAGGGGTAAAGGGTATGCCTTAAGTCTCATCTCAGAACTAAGAGCATTGCCCTGATAAAGGCACCACCTCCCTGTACTTCTCAATCATTAGGCCACTAGAGAGCACCACCCCTTTGGTGTGTACCTTTCAAAGCACCTGCAGCAATTGGAGACCACAAAAGGCTCCTCACAAGGAGGATTCAGCAACTATCCTATGAGGATCGGCTAAAAAATCACTATTCTGCTCCATAGAGACCGCTCAGAGGCAATCTCTACCTTGCATACAAGGTGATCTCTGACCCGGCTTGACTGAAAATGAACATCCAGAAGTCAAACTGCACATGAATTACTTGCTCCAAAGTCTAAACCTGGTATGGGAAGTCAACAGAACCTGCTGGAGGCACAGGTTAGTCTCCCAGAGGTTAACTTTGGAAGACTCTCACTTCAGAGCACCTCACTGGCACTCTACCACACTCAGGACAATTTGATGGGTAAATTTACCCAGAGGTCCACCCCTTTACCCATTGGACAGGGGCAATAGGCGCTGATCATGGTAAAGGTAAATTGGCTAGGCTTGCAATGGCCTTCAGGCTATTAAACAAGCAACTTCCTATGACCCTAAATCCTCTCTCAAACTAGCAGGATACTACATCTCAAGTATTAGTCTCATCAAAATTAACCTATCTTGTTGGAAATTTAATGTGCAAATTGAATAACCTGGTTCGTCTTAAGTTTCATAGGTTAGTAATAGTCCAAGATTCTTCCCTATTAAAGCAAGTGTATCCTCAATAGTATTCTACAAACCATGTCTACAATATAAAATACAACACTCGTGCAGACCCACGTGTAAGCTACCTTTACTAAATTACTGTACTACTAGTAACATGTTAAACATCTGTCCACAAACATTATGGGGGCATATTTTGTACATCACGAAATATTCAGTTCAAAATACTCTACATTTCATTCCAAGACGACGTCAGCTTCCATACCCTGAATGGTGAGAGGGCATTTTTCAAACAGGATGAAAGCACCTCAATCCAGAATGGTTCCTGTCCATAATGTTAAAAAACTTGGAACAAGCAACAACTTAATTACAGAAGTGTTAATGTAATGGAGCATTTCTCCCTGGGCCGACAATGAAAATGGGTTAGAACCTGTTGGGACTTTCAGATGGGATAGCCATACATTAGCTCAGAAAGAATTAGAGGTGCTCATCTAAAGAATGAAGAACAGAAATAAAACTATTTAGCATTTGAATCATTTCTTACAGTAGCCAGACAGGATTGAGAATTAACAGTATGAAAGAACACAACCACCTCCCCACAAAAGGGCAGCTAAATATTTTAAAATTACATGTATTAAAAAAATGCACCCCACAAAGCATCAGAATTAACACTGGGAGTGTAAGAATGAACTTCCGCTAAAACACATGAACAGTGGGTATTACAGCAATTCGAGAACACTATATTAGCCATCTGCCCGTGATCCCAATAATTATGGTAAGAACGTTCAGAAGTTTTTCAAAACGAGATACAGTAGTCTATTTTATCTGAACTACCTTAGGTCCCCACTTGGACAAAACTGAACTGGCAAAATATACAAAATCTTTTTTTTCTGCACACAGGGAACACTAAGCATCCAACAATTCCAGTGGACAAGAATATTTCACACATTAACAGGCTACAAGCTCAGAAACATGCACAAGCAAATTATGTATACATATTCAAAATGTATGATTTTCCTACCTGAACACTTTGGAAGGCTGTGTTCAGATAACTGACATGTCTGTTTACATGTCAGTTTACAGTAGAGTTGATTATCCAAAAATCTGTTAACATATTGCAATGTTTAAGTGCTGATACAGGTTCTTTACAATACAGATGCCAAATGTTGGGGGCATGCAAAAGTACAAAGCATTAACAGCAGTCCAATTTACACTTTGATGCTATGAAACTGTTTCTGCACTTAAGTTGCCATCTGCCCTGTTGCCTTGCTAACCTGTCCATTCTTGCCATTCAGACCCATAGCCTCAAAGGGTTATCAGCACCAGTGGATCGTGCTGATAAATACTGTTTAAGACCATGGCTTTTAAAGAAAATCCAGTAATTTTGCTTCCACGTATATCAGAACATTATAAACAGCAACTGGTGCAGACACTGTTGTGACGAGAAACTACCTTGCCCAAGGTGGGCTATACAAGATTCCATCATGTACAATTTTGCTTTAATTGAAAGTTAAAAATCAGAAATAATGATCCCCAGTACAAGGTAAACATCTGCAACTCTCATAATGGCAACTGCCAAAAGATTAACAGGTTCATAGGTTTCATTGCTGGAGCCTTCCTGTGTCCTGACCGTGCTCTTCAAACTATATGGAGACAGAGCCATGTATATAGTGTACTGTTAACTGTTGCTTGACTAATTTTACAACATTGCTGGCTGACTTCAGAGTTGAGCACTGCTATTTTTTGCTTCACTGTACAGTTTTTCAGATCTCAGCTGAAGGTGTTGGTTTTCCCATACCCACCCTCCCTATTCGTGTTTCGTTTCAAATCTGGAGGCTTTTGCAGTTGCCCGTCCCCCACTGTTGATTTGATATGGGACACTCCCCCCGGTCCCATTTACCTCATTCTACCCAATAAACTCTTTTTGCACTTGTTCTCAGTCATTTTTAATCTAATTTTTTAAAACTGTTTGTTCCAACATTGCTACATACTTGTGTGCCAGCTTGCACTGCATTTGCATTGTTTTTACTGCTGTTTCAGCTACTTAAGCCGATTTCCTACATTTCCTTTAGCCAGTGTAGTCCAGATTCAGATTTGCTGCATCCAGGACTTGGGTAAGCTTCTGAGCCCCCAAGCTTTGTGTTGGAGGGAAGCTTTCTAGCTTAACAGTGGGAGTGGTAAGCACTAGGTAACTACCACATAAGGAGTGGTTCTGGCCCAGAAATTGTAGTTATTGGCAGTTATGGGCAGTTTTTCCACCTCTCTCAACTTTGACTTAAAAGCCCGCATTTGCACTCATTTCCCCCTTTCCTTAACTAGCTTAGTCCAGATACAGATTTAGTTTTAGCACTTGAATTTTATTTGTGATCAGAACTTGTAAGCACTAAACCTACAAATTACTACAGCACAACCTTCATGGAAAAAAAAAAAACAAAAAAAAAACAGCTCTTGTACTCTCACTTTAGAGGAAAAATTCAGGCATGTCCAAGAATCAACTCAGTTTTCTCTGAGTATCTGATGACTTTGGGGGCAATGTAGAAAATGCCTCGTGTACACAGAAAACCCTCTCCTCCTACCACCTAACACTACAACCTGTGAGATGCACTTATCTAGCCACCCAAACTGGAGGTAAAGCTCTCTCCAAGACTGAACTTACAGTCGAGGAGAAGGTAAACACTTGCACCACACTCACAGTCTCACTAAATCTACACCACCAAAATCCACACAAACATTCGCAGAGGTTCTCAATAATAATCTGCTCAAGCAACAGACTTCCAAAGCAGAAATGCAAGCAACCTCCACCCCACAACACAACCCAAATGACATAGCCCGCAGACTGTGCGTCACTCAACCACAGCCAATAAGGCAAAACATTCCCAACACACTAGTCATAGGTGACTATAGTCAGGCACACTGATGTCCCACTCACCAGGCTAAACAAGGAGAAAGTTAGCGCCAAGTTGCCAGTCTGGTACCAGGATCCGCCACATTACCCACGCACTCAGGTCAGTCCACAAGTACAAATATGGACCGTCATTGTCCATGTTGGTGTGAACGACCCGAGACTTACCTCCCTGGACTACATAGAGACATGAAGAGCTCTCTGATCCTGTAGGTATGACCCTAGCCCAGAGTAGCATTCTGCCTTCACCCAGAGCGATACTGCAGTACAAGGACAAAACTGGCTAAGCTTCTGGTGTCATTCTAAAGGGATACAGTATATGTCTGCCTGGGATGTTATGATCAGGCCACGATGCTTTGCCAGAGTGCACCTGTCACCCTTGAGATTCCAGATACTGGCCAAGGATATTGCTGCACCTATAGTGCCTTTTTAGGCAAGGTTCAAATAAATTCACTACCGTAACAGGCAAGCAAAAACTGAGGCTACACAATGCTAAGTCTAAATTTCAAAATGCACTCACTCGAGGCACTCCTTAAAATGAAGAACTGATATCTATGCATTGACAGACCTGGTTCAGGGCTCCAGAGGGCACCCGTGCACTACCAAGCTATTACTCATACCACACTTCAGCCATGTAACCTGGACCGGAACACCAAAGGTGGAGGTATGTCCATATTCATTAAGGATATCCACACCTCCAGGCTAGTTGCTCCGCATAATGCAGAGGTTATCCAAGTGCAACTAACTCTGGGCAAAACTGCAATTAAAATTGTAGCTTGCTACAAGGATACCCACTCTCTTCATGATGTACTAGAAAATACTAGTGTTCAAGAAAATATTAGGGTTCAACCAAACACCCTAATGGGCGATTTCAACTACCCCACCATTAACTGGGAAAGCTACTCATGCACCAACTCCTTCGCTCAACGCTTTCTGGATTTCATAAACTCCAATGCCCTGGATCAACTTATCCACACCCCCAACAGGGGCAACAATATCCTAGATCTAGTCATTACCAACATGAGCGACTAGTGTTCCACACCTGAAGTGGATGCCTCATTGGTCCGATCTGACCATAAACTAATTACCCCAGATATCCACATCCTGCAATTACCCCAGATATCCACATCCTGCAATTACCCCAGATATCCACATCCTGCAATTACCCCAGATATCCACATCCTGCAATTACCCCAGATATCCACATCCTGCAATTACCCCAGATATCCACATCCTGCAATTACCCCAGATATCCACATCCTGCAATTACCCCAGATATCCACATCCTGCAATTACCCCAGATATCCACATCCTGCAATTACCCCAGATATCCACATCCTGCAATTACCCCAGATATCCACATCCTGCAATTACCCCAGATATCCACATCCTGCAATTACCCCAGATATCCACATCCTGCAATTACCCCAGATATCCACATCCTGCAATTACCCCAGATATCCACATCCTGCAATTACCCCAGATATCCACGTCCTGCAATTACCCCAGATATCCACATCCTGCTCCCACCCCCCATTACAGCAGAAGTGGTAAACTTCATAACATCCATGCAGATGGACAATACAGTTACGACTACTGAATCCTACACAACTGCACTTTATAAGCACTTACGGGTGCATGGAGCCTGCTATCCCAAACAGAACAGAGATGCTATCCTCCAAACAAAGGAAGCCAATCTGGTGGTCCCCTGCCATAAACTGTACAACAGAAGAAAAACTGTTGCAAAGAGTAAAATCCCATGACTGGAGGAACTCTGGTCAGCCTCAGCAAGAAGCTGCAATCACGAAAAAAACGCCACTAATTCGAAAGACAACCACAAAGAAATCTATAACTACGTCAAGAATCAGTGGCAACACTCAGATCTGCTCAGAGTTACAGCACAATTGCACTAAATACACAGACCCAACTGATATTGCCAACAACTTGGCAGATCCCCAACTTTACCCCATCCCCCCACTCTCACCCCCTAGAGAGCCCATCTCTATACCGGAAGAATGCAAAGTTCATGTAATCACAGCCGCACAGGTAAAAAACACTCTCCAAAGCCAAGAACACAGCATCCATGGGACCAAACATCCCAGGCTGCGTTCTACACAAACTACAGAATGAACTGGCACCCCACTTAAGTACCATATTCAATCTTAGCCTCACCTCAGGCTTTGTGCCCACTGAATGGCGCAGTGACAAGTTATCCCACTCCACAAGGAGGGAGCCATCACGGACCCTGGGAACTACCGCCCCATTAGCCTAAGCCTGGTCTGCAAGGCCATGGAATGCATCACAGAACTTGCACATTGGTAATCTTAGAACTCTGGACCCCACCCAGTTCAGGTTTGTATGTAAAAGGCAGATCATGGTCTCCTAAACCTGATGAGCTTCTCTGACGCAGTCAAAGCCATAGACTAGGGTAGGCTGTGTGAACCACCTTATCTAGATCTTGCCAAGGCTTTCTACATCCCCCACTCTGGAATTATAAACTCACTAAACTAGGTATAAATCCCTATGTCACAAGACGGGTTGCCAACTGGCTCACTGACAGAACCCACAGTGTGAAAGTAGCAGACTCCAAATCAGACTTCAGACTAGTGACAGGTGGGAGTAACAGGGTTCAGTCCTTGGTCCTCTCCTGTTATACAAACAGGTCTCTGGCTAAAGTTTGCAGATGACTGCAAACTAGGAGCCATAATCGAAACTCCTAATGATATGGATATCCTACAAAAAGGCATCACCGAGAGATGCCAGGTACCAAAGCCATGGCCTCAAGCTCAATGCCAAAAAGTGCATTGGCGCCCCCTTTGGTAAAAACTCTATAGCAATGAACTAGGCGGTAGTATACAACACCGAAGGTGTACAAGCCACCTTGGGGGACAGGTGGACAGTAGTCCCTCCTTTGATAATCACATCGCCACAGTAGTCAGGAAATACTTCTACGTGGCACACCATCACAAAAGGCTTCTCATCCAGAAAGAGAGGTCATCGAGTAGACTCAAAACACTCCTTTTCGTATGTACCCCACAAGACAATTGGAAAGGCCGCAGAAATTCCTCAGAGGATTACCAACCTCAGGTGCCCTACGCAGACAAGTCTCAAAACTCCAGCTTCAGTCGCATATCGCCTACACAGAGACGATCTCCGTCTTAACATATAAAGCTACGTCAAACCCAGAGCTACTGAACATGCTCCACTTTCCCTCCAAGCTACACGCTCTACAGACCTAAACCAGGTCACAACAGAACATGCTGGAGGGATAGATTAGAGTTATAGACTTCCTGTACTCTGGAATAAACTACCTATTTATACAAAACAAAGCACCTCATTAGTACTCAGGAAAAATCTTGACTGGATGGGAAATAGGAAATACAGGAAAATAATTTTCTAGGATGGCAAAAGCCAGGGTACTAGTATGGCTGGCCTTGTATAGGCCTTATGACCAATAGCCTAGTACCTACCTATGAACTCAGAGTAGGTCGTGTCCAGAGGCATAACAGCCAGGCGTGAATTTGCAGTTAACCAGCCACTGGTTCAAGTTGTACTTAAACAAGAGGAACTCTTGCTTCACATGGATGGGGACCCTGTGCTAGACATATTTGCTTTGCTCCTCCTTGTCCTATTTATGTTGCAAGTAAAACTTCTTTAATCAAGTCGTTCTGATGCAGTTTTGCAGATGTGCAGAATATTCATCAAAACAGGGTCCATGGATGCCTTGTATGTCAGGCAGAGATCAGATGTCTGCATGACAGTAGAGATAGGAGTTTGAGACAACCAACATAGGACAAAAAGAATGCATTAAACCCTCCAGTAGGTGTTCTCGTCATGTGGGGATTCAATAACTGTTCCCAGTTTGTAATTTGCCAACTTGGTTAGCCAAGACCTTCGTCCTTGGCTTTGACATCCGAGAATTAAATGCCAAAGAAGAGTGGGCACTGCCCAGAGCCTTTGGGTACTCTTCCTCTTTGTGGAGGTGGCCTCATTGAGTCTAACCTTCTGGATCCCATCAGCAAGACAGCTAGCTAGCTATCCAGCATATTGCAAAGAGGGTTATACCAAACTCTGCCCATTTGTTGACAATGCCCAGGTGAGGTATTGTATAAATACTTGACCCAAATGTAGGTAGACTGTAGTATTCCCCTCATCCCCTGCCTTACTGGCCTTTGCAAATTTGTCCACCAGATTCAGTAAGCACAGCCTTCTTTCGGAGAAGGCAAACTAGGAAGGATCCAGTGCCAGGTGGTCTCTATGCACTGGCACTAAACTTATTTGCAAAGCCATGGAAATAAACACTCATGGGTCTGTAGTTTCCAGGATGTTGAAAAGACCTCCCTTATGAAGGTGAATGGCCACAGTGGCACAACGTTTAAGACTACAGTTAAATGGTGACCCCAGGGGTCCAGGCGAATCATTTTAGCCTACTCAAGAAGGGCCCACTAAGGCCATGTTAATTGCTTCACTGGAGTGCAGCTAGTAAACGCTCCCTAGTTATAGGCGGAGGGGTTACATTTGAGAGTTATCCGGAGGATGTCTGGGGGCGAAAGGGGGTAAAGTTGGAACTCACTTTTTTTCTAACACGTTTTAACACGTTTGCTGTATCGTCAGATCAGCAAATGTGGCACCATTACCACCAGTTCAGCACACTGCTTTTGACACCCTTGAGATTTCTGATATAGTTGTAAAAGGCCTTGTTACTGTTGGCTTTGACTGTATTAGTCCTATTAGTTGCCATTTATCATTACTAGGAATTACCCTTCCTAAATTTTCTCAAAAAAAGTTGTCATTTCGACATCACCAAGGCAGTTTCGTTTCCACAGCTAGTTCTGGGCTTACTTCTAGTAGATAGAGCAATCTCTATGCAGCCATAGACATGGTTGTACAGAATTTCTGAAAGCAATTCAGCATAGGCTGGTGTGTTCTCGGGACACTATTTTGACACACCATCACAGATAATTTGCAAATAGCTTTAACAGGACGGAGCAGATTTGGATTTCTGAGACAGCTTTCTGATCAGACCTTACAAGGACGAAGGAGCATGGGGGGGGGGGGGGGGGGTAATATACTGTTTATATACATTTTATTTGGAATGGTACACCATTACTGTGTTTCATGGACTACTTAATGTATCCAGGAGTTTGACAGGGTGGCCTTGAAAATGGCTTACTGTTCTGGATGCAACAATGTACACATTGAGTATCTGGCTATAACCAGGAGCTTTTGAGAAATTTTAATTCTTAAACCCAACAGAATTAGTATTTTTAGCATGATATTCTAATCTAGTCTAATACACACATACCTACATGCACATATACGTATATATATATATATACACACATATATGTATATATCTCGACACAGACTATACTCTAATTACACACAACTTTCTCAAAAGTACAGCGTGTAAACAAGGTTCTGACAATTATAACATAGGGTATTTCTTTTTACTATTTCAAAGTCACTCACAAATGTCAACATTTTAGAAAGAGGTCGTTTATATATGCTACTAGTGGTAGGGGTTTAACGGAAAAGCAGCTTGAAAACATTAAATCTGTTTGGAATTAAACATACAAATATAAGTTCTATTAAAGAAATCGTTTATATATGCTACTAGTGGTAGGGGTTTAACGGAAAAGCAGCTTGAAAACATTAAATCTGTTTGGAATTAAACATACAAATATAGGTTCTATTAAAGAAATAAAAAGGAAACAGACACCCTGTTAATGTCAGCGATGCACTTGTGGAAAGGTGCGTCAAGACTGTTGCCCTGGGGATTGCATAAACATTACACTAAAAAGCACTACACAGAATGACAAGTGTACATCAGAAGAAATCACCCATTCCCGGGCTATTACAAAAAAAGATACAGTCCCTCCATCATTAACCCCTCCTCCCACTTTGCACATGGGATCGGTCTACTTCAACATTAAAAACCATCTCGAACCACGGTTTATACCGCCAGGTGGCTAGCCCTGCCGTGGTTGTTCGTATGTCACTCGCTTGCACATACGCGTACGTGCCAGTTGAGTGTCAAATCCACTTGTGAATATCTTTAGAATATGGCAGGAAATGGTGGACCCAGGAAAACCCATGCGGCAGCATGTAGAACATGCAGACTGCAAAGAAAGCACCCCAGCCCAGAATCGAACCGGACAACCTCTGGGATGACAGTAACTAATGTGGACTACGGACAGGATTCAGCATTTTGAAAACCATCTCGAACCACGATTTATACCGCCAGGTGATTAGCCCTGCCGCGGTTGTTCGTATGCCACTCACTCGCACATACACGTACGTGCCAGTTGTGTCCAATCCACTTATGAATATCTTTAGAATGTGGCACGAAATGGCGGACTAGGGAAAACCAACGCGAGAACATGCAGACTGCAAAGAAAGCACCCCAGCCCAGAATCGGAACCTCTGAGACGACAGTAACCAATGCGGACTACGGACAAATGACCGGTAAGTGCACTGGGCTTTCAAAGGGCCATTTTCAGTGGAGGCCCGGAGACATAAGCTTCATGACACTGTAATCCATGGAAACACAAGTGGCATCGATCACTGAAAACTCCTACGATTAGACTGAAATACACCAAGGCTTAGGCCAAATTAAACAGTTAAACAATTAAGCTGCGCCACAGAGACCTGAAAATGTGAACATTCTACAACAACGCTTGATGCACAAGACGTATGAACGCAGATAGCGTTACACATCGACTACTTACCTTTAGGATAATTGACGATGAAAACAAGGTTAGACCAGCCAGTTTCTGGTGGATGCAAAATTCCCTCCACTAGCCGAACTCCACGCGCACTCTGCGAAACAGGATTGCGGTAGCGCAAACCACAGGCTCCTGGAAACTGAGCCGTGACTGTAGACAGGAGAACGGTGCCATCATCTTCAGTGGGAATTTCAATAGGCTCCTCATTCTCATCTTCGGTTATGCTAATGTATTCAGACATCGCCTGTAAATATAAAAAATATAGTTAGCGTTACATATATACACAACCCATATCAAATCATCCCAAGTTAAAAGCATACAGTTAATTACAGTATCGGCTTTATCTCTAACGTTATTGCAATCCATACAGAAACCGGACTCGCTCTGTTCAGATTTTCCTCACTCGTGCTTCAGGCCCAAGTCGCGCTTACAGCACAGAAGGCCCGTCTATGGAACCGCGAATATAACGCGTGTCGTCAATTTAAAAGCGGTAAATTTGATGAAAGCTTGGTATTAGTGGCGAAAAGTGCTTTAATACCAGCTACAACTGGACTTTTCGTGTCTTCTTTTAGGAAAAAAAGATAAGCCCACCTTAGAGACCAGATTTCTTCTGACTACACAGAGCGGCTAGTTTGGCGAAAAGGATACTTTACTTCACGAACACATTGATAGTCTTTCCGGTGGGAGGAGACTAGTTTAAATTTCCGGCGAAAATGGAGAATACTGCGTCACGCGTGAAGTGCGATTGTGAATGCAATGCTGGGTTCTTTTAAATCAACACAAAGGCTTGTGTAACAAATGCCCGAAAATATCTCTTAAATTTCCTTGATTTTGTCTTACATCTGCTCCCTTAATCTTTTCTAAGCCTGGTAACATTTTGAGAAACTACAGTAAATTGTAGGTATAATAATAGAGTTACTGACGTTTTTTACTTAAGAACATTTATGCTAATTTACATGTTTGTATTCTGTCCGTGGCTAACATTAATAGTACTAATATTTAAAATAATCCCAGATTATTTCTGGATTTGTCCCTGAATCGTTGAGAGCTAGCTTGTTTTTGAGTTAAAAAAACAACAGGTTTTTACATAACTGCATTGACTCTACTCCTCGATTTACTGAAAAATAAAACAACTTACTTGGGATGGAGCACGAGTATTAAGGGATGTAATCAATGCTCTATAGTAATGGAAGATTAAAAGGAGGGAATTGTGCTATGGTGCGATCTATTAGAGAAGTACCTCACAGGATGCGCAGTAGCAAATCCCACCCTAACCACGCCTCCAGGCTGACAATTCTGTTGAATCTGCTGAATATTCATTTCAGTCTCGAAATGAACGTTGATGATTGACTGCGTTCTGTTGGCGCACAGGAGTGGCTTCCCATGTCCATTTTCCCTGTCAATCAATATTGATACACCCATATCTGCGCTGAACCGAGCGCGAGCTATTTCTCTAAAAATAGAATGCCTTCTGGTGTGTAATTGTATTGCAGTGGCTGAAGAACACTGGAATCGTAAGCCACAAAGCATTATAGAAAATGAAATCTACATCATATGGAATCACCCATTCACTATTTATTAACAGTTCAAAAGATGGATACGAGAAAAAAACAGATGTAGTAGTCCAGGAACATAAGACAAAAGTAGCATTGATCATTGCCACACCCAGTGTCTACAGTGTGATGCGTACAGAGACACGAACTCATAAACGATCAGGATTTGGAGGCAGAAATGTGAGCAATGTGAAGTTAAAATACCCAGACTGTTCGAATACTAGTAGGAGCAACGGTTCTTAAATGAAGGAATCTACAGTCGTATTTGGTTGGATGTGTTAACTCAATATAGATTGCAGAAGGAGTCATTACTGGGCACATTGCTAGACACCCAGTATTACTGCTGCACAGGTTAAAACAACACTGTCCAAGGCCAAGAAGACAGAGGCACAGGGAACTAATCTAAGGGGGCAGCGAAAGCCAACACATTCTGGCTAGGCTTATAAATGCCTTAGGGCAGATAGCCTAGTATCTATCTATGAACCTGTACAGCTTCTATGGGACCTGACAGTGTCCCTGGCTGTGTTCAACATGAACATGCATTGTGAACTGGCACCGCACCTGTGTGCCCTGTTCAATCACAGCCTCACCTCAGGCTTTGTCCCTATTGAATGGTGCATTGCTACAGTCATCCCGCTCTACAAAGGAGGAGCAACTACAGACCCTGAGAACTATCTCCCCATTAGCTTGATGACTCTGATATGCAAAGCTATGGAACGCATCATAGTAGACCTTATAAACAAGGATATAGGGAATCTCCAAACTCTGGATCCCACACAGTTTGGTTTTGTGAAGGTATATCATGCCTGCTCAACCTGGTCGACTTCTTTGAGTCAGTCACCAGAGCTGTGGATGAAGGCAAGGTGGTTCAAACAGAGATCTGTCCAAGGCCTTTGATACCATTCCCCACTCAGGACTCATTGAAAAAACTCAATAAGCTAGGCATCAACCTGTATATCACTAGGTGGGTTGCAAACTGGCTCACAGAACCCACACTGTAAAAGTAGCTGACTCCAAGTCAGACTGCTTACCAGTCACAAGTGGAGTCGCACATAGTTCGGTCCTGAGTCCTCTCCAGTTTGGTATCTACTTCTCTGAAGTCCGTACCAACATGAAGGGACTCTGGCTGACAAAGTCCACAGATGATTGCAAATTGGAAGCTGTTATTAACTCCCCAAGTGATGCTGACATGCTACAAAACGGCCTCACTGAGGCCAATGACTGGTATCAGAACCATGGCTTTAAGCTCAATGCCAAAAAGTGTGTCATCATTCCCTTTGGGAAAAACCCGGTTCCCATGAATTACCACATTGACGGTAGTCCACTGAACACAAAAGGCGTTGGAAGGGATCTGGAACACAGGTTGATAGCAACCTCTCTTTCGACCACCATGTTACCACTGTGGTCAGAAAGTCTTTCTGTGTGGCATATCTCATTACTAAGGGCTTTGCATCCAGGAAGAAAGAGGTCATTGTCTCCCTCTACTCTTCCCTTATTAGGCCAATCATCGAGTACAATGCCCCATTTGGTATGTACCTCACTAGACACCTGCAGCAACTGGAGAGGCCCCAAAAATACCTCACAAAGAGGATCCTAGGCCTTAAACACTTGTCCTATATTGACAGACTCAAAAAAACTCCAACTATTCTCTGTCTCATATCACTACTTAGAGACGATCTCTGCTTGACTTACAAAGCCATGTCTGACCCAGTTCTGCTAGAAATGCTACATCTAAAGAAATCCCAATCCCTCCATACCACACGCTCCAGAGACCTCAACCTCATTACCACAATCAACAGAACATGCTGGAAGGACAGGTTCATAGCCCAGAGACTGCCCATGCTGATGAGTGGATGGGAAATAGAAAATTCACCCTGGGGATCACTCCAGTGGCTCTAAGTGACCGAGGCACTGGGAACTAAGGTCAGGTGGCACGATGCCAGGGTAATCCAATAGGCTAGGCTTGTAAAGGCTCCAGGGCCATTAGGCTAGTACACACCTATGAACATTGTGGGTGCTGTGAAGAGCACTTCTGGCTGATATCAAAGATTGAAACAATCCTAATTTCATGAGCCTTAGTCATACTTTGACTTAAGAATGGGGTCCATTCCCATCATGGTATTAGAAACCCAAAAGACTTGGAGAAATTAAAAAAAAAAATAATGGAGAGATGTCATGTCAGCAAGCAAAGGAGAATAGTATTAGAGGAACTGAATTCATTTTCAAATCTTGGTGACCACCTTCATGAGGTGGACCCTGTTTTTCACAAAATCTCACCAGGACAACACTGATATATAGACTGCATTTTATATACCATATATCATGGACAGACGTAGGTTAAAAAAAAAAAGATAGCTTGGAGCCCAAGACCCAGGATAAAAAAGTGGCCAATCTTTGTAGGCGAACTGTTGCCAGGAACAGAAAAAAATGACAGTGTAGAATCCTCAAGACATGAAAACATTCCTACAATGGGGCTAGGCCAGGGGTGGATACCCCCTCCTCATCTTAGAAGGAAGTTGTAGTTCACAAAAATCGCAAAAATTGATAGGCCAAAAAGAGACATAAAGACAATAGAGTGGATTACAGAGGATAAGAAAAAAATATGTATTGTTGCTATTATGCAAGAAGCCCAGGATTTCCAGACATAATATATACAAAAATTAAGAGAGAAATTAGAGGAAAGAAAAATACTTCCACAAGAAAAACTCTCACAAGCTTAAAATAAGAATTTGTGTTCATTAATATGACAGATTTAAGAAAAATATTATATAGACTGAGAAACCTTAGGAAATTTGGAAAAAGAAGCAACTGAGGAAGTGTGAAAATATAAGGAAAAAAAGTCTAGAGACTTTTGAAAGGTATAAAAGAGAAATATGGACATAGGAAAGAAAGAGAGATCTGATATGGTGCAATATTTATGCAAAAGAGAAAGCCAAATTAATCAGAACAAAAGAGGCAGCCCCAAAAGTATTCAAAGAGAAATCAAGCCAAAGGCATCCAAATATGGAAAACTCCACAATACAAAAAATAAGATCACAAAGAGGGAACACAGAACAGAAGATTAGTAAAGTAGAAGTTAAAAAAAATAGAAGTTGAAGTTATAGAACACCTGCAAAGTGAAGGATTTCATGTAGGAAATATAACTGATAACATCACAGCAGGAAAATGTAATGGATCACCAAATTATGGTGAAACCAGTGGAGCAAGAAACATCTGATCAGTTGCCATATGAAGATACTTTGGAGCCTTCCATAGGAAACCAGTACAAATGTTCAGCTGGGGTTGAACAGCAAGGGAAGGAAGAGGAAACTAAGGCAACTCTGACACAGTCAATGTTGTGGGGTGATAGGCTAGTGCGTTCCCGTATGAAAGAGCAATGGATAACACATGATGCAACTGAAGAGGACATGGCACAGGAAGATGCCCTGGAACTTTCTGTACAATGCCCACAGGAAATGGAGAACAAAGAATGTGAACTCAGTTTAGAAGAAAATGATCTACGAAAAGAGTTGCTTGATTTAATAGAGATAGGCAGACATATTAAGATCAGTGTAAGAAATAGACCACAGAAAGTCAATAAAACACCAAAAAAAATAGAAGTTTGATTAAACAAATGAACACAGTAATTAGGACTGTGCATAGAGATTCATGCAATATAACAGAAGTAAATAGGATATATTACTGTGCAGCTAAATTAATAACAGATGAAGTCTTACCACAAAAACAGAGGGCAGTAAGGGAAAGGAAGGGAAGAAAGCAATTGCCATCATGGAAGTACTGAATAGAGAAAACTATAAAGCAATTAAGACAAGAAGTGTCACTGTTGGAAAAGTATAGAAGAGGGAACAGATCAATAAAAATACTCAGAAAAATAGACACGATAAAAGCAATAAACAATATCAGAAAAGATAAGGATCTATTGTGCACTGTCACAAATAATAAACTAAAAATATCAGCACAGGCAGAACAATTTTAGGAGATATGCAGATAAACATAAAGGAAAAGTACAAAATCAACAATTTATTAATGACCTAAAAAGTTTTATAGATAATTGGGAAACAAGGCAAAAGAAATTGAACCATCACCAGAAAAAAAAAAGAAGAAATAGATACATTTTAGAGAAATATTTATGATGATCCTGTGGCACATAACAAAGATTCTGAATGGATACAAGAAGTAAAAGAAAAAATAAGTTCAGAATATGAAATGGGATGTAGTAATGGCCAGAGAGACTGAAACAAAGTTAAGAAAAGCTCGTAATTAGAAAACCCCAAGCCCAGATTCAGTACTTAACTTCTAGTTAAAAGTATTAACATCTTTACATGAAGATGTAGCCTTGAGTAAGAACTAGTTATATACACACCCTGAACAGACACCAGCCTGGTTAACAAAAGGAAAATCAATACTCCTATTTAAGTGTGAACCTGCAAGTTATCCTTAAAACTATAAAACAATAACTTGCCTTCCGACGACATATAAACTATGCACTGGAATTGATGCTAACAGAGTTTTTAGCCATTTAGATGAAAACTTAGTCATGGCAATAGAACAAAAGGATAACAAAAGAAAGTTATATACAGAACAAAGGATCATTTGTTATTAAATAAAGTCATAATGGAGAACTGTAAAATTGGGAAGAATCTAAGTATGGCATGGATAGATTACAGAAAAGTATTTGCTAGCTTCCCACATTCATGGATAAAGGAGTGCTTAAAATGTATAAGATACACCTTTCACTGATCTATTACATTACAGTGACCATGACAGAGTGGCAAACTACTTTGCAGCTAAATCACGATAAAGGACAAATTATTATCACAGGGATACAAATTCAAAGGGGGGGGGGGTATTCCATGATGACTCTTTGTCAGTGCTACTCTTTTTTTCTCACCCATAACCCATTAAAGCTGTCTGGGGACCATTCCCACCATAGTATTAGAAACCCAAAAGACTTGGAGAAATTAAAATAGTACAACAGGTTTTGTACCAACATGCACTTTCTGAACAGTAAGAAGTATGATTGGGAGAAACAGGGCAAAAATCAGATAATAAAACTAATAGGACATCAACATGTACTTTCTGAAACAAAATCAACAATAAGTATAAAATTCTAATGTGTGACATTATAGGCAGAGTGAAATTTTCAGTGGTTTACCAGAAAAGCAAACATTTCATGAGGAATGCAGCAAATGTATGAGGGAAATCCTCAGCAGTCATTCTGCTAAATTGGGCATTTTAGGTGACGGAACTGTGATTTTTTTTAACTGTCCAAAGTAATGTTTAAAATGTTACGGTGGTAATAGCTGTCAAACTATGCTACTGTCTTAATATTCTGAACACTATGCAAACAAACTACTGCAGTCCAATGTTCTCCATTATCGCTTTCTTACTAAGATTTTTATTTTCCAATAGAGCAATAGCTTTGCAATGAACATTTTTTAATAACTTATTAAACATATAAATGCTGTAACATAACTATGATACAAATATTCAATAATGGTTTAAAAAAAAATCACTTCAGTTTGGTATGTCCCAGAAAAAAAATGAAGTGGATTTTTTTAAAGCCTGTAGTAGTCTTATCTCTTTGTCACTGCAGTAAAAAAGAGTGGTGGAGATATTTGGTTAGGAAGAAACAGTTACCAATTGTAGCATCTGCAGATTTGATGGGTTACACAAGTCTTGGGTACTCAACATACTGCCTGCACAAATATGTCCACCCATATTTTTGTTTGTGTAAAACAAACTGTGGTATTTAGGTTTTCCAGAAAAAATATGCTTTGTCTATTTTATCTGACTAGAATTATACTATTTATTAAGATGTAGCATGCATTTCATCTATCCTCATTTTTAAGTATTAATTTAAATTTGTACTCTAGAGTAGACACCTGATCACAATTTTACTCTTAGGCTGAAAACATTAAAAGATAACATTTTGAACCTGAAGTAAGTAGGACGGAGTAAAGAGTATAGTAATGAACACAATATAGCAAACATATCTATGTTAGCAAAATAAATATCAAGGAAACAATGCACTGCATGAAGTCTACATGTACAATATAAGTACACAAACAACAAAGAAAAGTGCGTGTTGGGGGTTATGGAGTAGAAGTTGTCTAGGTGCAGAAGACTGCTAACAGCAATTACCTTACTAAAAGTATACAGGTTCTAAACAGTAGGGCCTATATGGACCAACTCAAAGCCCTGTCACTATATTTGGTATGCATTTGGTATCCTACAGACTGCTAAGAGGTGACCTGTGCCTGGTATACAAGTCATTTTCCAACCTAGTACTGATGGATTTACTGCACATCAGCAAGTCAAGTGGCATCAGAAATACGCAATTTGGGGGGAAAAAAGGAAATACTTGGTTTAGGGAACTAACCCCCTTCTGCAACATCAATAGAATGGTTTTGTGGGACAGGTTTATCTTGCAGATGATACCTTTGCTCTGGAACAGACTGTCCATCCATGTAAAACAAAGCTCATTCCTGTCCATACTCAAGTGCTAAATGGATCTGTGGATGGGAAACAGAAAATTTACCCTACAACTGCCTCCTGTTCTACTAATGGAGAGATGTACTTCCTAAATGGTTTAACCTGTGCATGGACCCACTCAAATTATCTATGGTAAGTTGAAAGTTTCCAATTATTCTCACTAGGGTAATATATAATTATCAACCATGGGTTGGGTACAGCTAATCTAACACCAAATGTAATAGGTTAATTAAAGCAGAAAAAGGAAATTGGCAAGGCTTAAAAAGGCTTGCAAGGGCCGCTAAGCCTAGTACTTACATATGAAACTATGAAGGGAGTAGATCAGATGTAGACATACGTGTTCTACTGTCCAATGGAAAATATCTTGGTGTATGTGATACTGACGGGGTAGATGATGGTATTAGGCTATGTGCCCTGTTTGATGGCAGCTGTACTGTAATTGTTTTTAAGAGGTGGTATTTCCCCTTTAAGCAAAAATGTGTTTCCTTAAAATGAGGAAGGAGTGATTTCCAAAGTTTGGGACCTAGTGCAGAAATGTTCAGCTTGGTACCATGAAGATGGGATGAGGGTTTTTCAAGCAAAGGGCCAGTGTGATCCTGCACTCTGAGATTGTAGGAGAGTATTTGTTTAGGTATATTTAGCAGCCAAGGAAGTGAAGTAATGTAAATGCAGGATTTTAAATAATTGAGACCAGTAAAATGTCTCCCCTTTGTCTGACTGGAAGGCATTTATCTTTTGTTAATGTTTTGTTGTGGTGTTCTTGTGTAAGAGAAAAAGTGCTAAACTGACATATTTTACTAGAGATGGTTTAACTATGCAGCATTTAGGGGTAGGTCATATTCCAGCATCGAAAGAAAGAAAAAAACAATATGCCCTTACCTATGGCAGACTTAGCAGGATAGTACAAACAAATGGGATATTTTTCTGTCCCAGAATAAGAGGCACTTAGTTTTATTTTAAATTCTGTCAAGGCAGATGTGAATGGTAAAGAATGTGTGGAGCCAGATTCTAAAGATCTAAAAATGTGACATTTTCTAGGTGCAGAACATTTGTAATGGATTGGTGATTTGGGATAGTTTCTGTTTGATGCTAAATAGCATGCATATAGTTTTGGAAGAGCTAAGAATGTTTTCTCCATCTTCTCGCTAATACAGTTAATGAGACAATAGAACTGAGATTGTAGTTGATGTTCCTATGCAAGTAACGAGTTGCTAGCTTGGAACAAGACCATAGCGTCAATGTACAGTTAAGAGTGGGAGCTTGAGCGTGAAGGAAAGTTTGTTGAAAAAAAATTAGAAAATAGTGAATAGGCTATGACTAATCCCTGAGTTGTGCTTTCGAGAAGGGGGAGAGGCTTTCTGTGAGGTAGATGACCTGATTTTAAATATGTATCAAAGCAAAAACATGACAAACTTCAAAAAATGCTGATTTTATTAGAACAAAGCATTCGGGATGACAATTCCTTCAGAAATGCTGATTTTATTAGAACAAAGCTTTCAGGATGACAATTCCATTAATCACTATACCATTTCAAATGTAGAATAGTTTGTTTTTTATATTTCAAATTTAAATCTTGCAGTAATTTTGAATCTATATATTCTGTTCAAGTTTAGACTAGTTTTGTAACTTCTCGTATTTTGTACTAAATGTTGCCTGTACTGAAACTCCATGTAATGTACCCATTATCTGTGCTATAATGTTACATATACTGCTACTCCTGATTTGATCATATAGCAAAAAAGTGACTAGTGTTGTACCTCAAAGTTAAGTACTATTTATTTTTATTTTTATTTTATTTTACATTTGTTCACCGGGCTAGTCCAACTGGATACATGTCCATTTTCAGTAGAGGCCCAAGGAGTTAAGCTCCAAAGCTAGGACAATGAAATTAACAATGCAATTGACATGAGATAGATAAAAAAAAAGCTATTTACAGTATGTATAACATATTATCACCATAAAATTTACAGTGCAGAATACAGGGATAATAAAGGATGCAAGTACAATCTATAGTTTACAATGCAGAAATAGAGGCATAATAAAGGAATGCAAATACAATCAAGGTTTTCAAGAGATAATTAGTAACATTGTTTAATAAGGAAGGAGTTGCTTTTAATGTGTTAATGGGTTTGGAAGATCAGAGTATATAAGGACATTTAGACTAGTCAGGTTTAGAGCATGGGCATAACCAATGAGTTTTGAGGAGTACTTTCAATTTGTTTTTAAAACAGGGTAGTGAAGGAAGTATGGAGAGTTCATTTGGAAGGAGGTTCCAGGCTTTTCCAACTATATTAGAAAAAAGGGAGTCACCAGCTTTATTGTTTGTTTTAGTTGTATGTACTAGAAGTTTCTGAGAAGACCTAAAGGATTCCAGGTTTTTATAGGGAGTGATTAGTGTGGAAAGAATAGGTGTTTTGGATGGTTTGTAAAGAGTGTTGTGGGCTATAGTTAGCTGATGAAATTTAATTAGATTTTGTAGTTCAAGCCACCCTAGCTGCTTTAAATTGAGGTAGTGATGGGTTCTAAATGGGTTGCCTGTTGCAAATCTGGCAATATTATTGTAGGACATTTCCAATTTGTTAAGATTATTTTTTGATAGGTTAGTAAAAATAGGTGAGGCATAGAGAAGAGAAGAGATAAGATGAGTGTGTGCTATTGTAGTTTGAGCTGAAGGTAGGAGAAAGGATTTTATCCTATAGAGAGAGCCTAGCTTTTTGTTGACAGTTTTTATGGTATTGTTAATATGGATATCAAAGTTCAGATTATTGTCAATGGTGACTCCTAATAGTTTGGTGGTTGGTTCAGGGGATATAATGGTTTTATTGGTAGAGTTAACTGAGAAATCTAATAGGGGGGATTTCTTAGTAGGAGAGAAAAGAAGGAGTTTAGTCTTTTTGGAATTTAGGAGAAGGCATCTATGTGTGAACCATTTCTCAACTGTGTTAAATACTTGTTGAGTAAGATAGAGAAGTTCAGCGGAGGAGGGGGCTGAGCATATCAGTGTAGAGTCATCCGCATATTGTATGCATGTAGCTTGGGGGATGGCAAGGTGGAGGTCATTGATGAATATAGAAAAAAGTAGAGGTCCAAGGATGGACCCTTGTGGGACTCCAAGGTTGACAGGCACGTGAGTAGAGAGAGACTTGTGCCATAGTACGGCCTGTTGTCTTTTATCCAGGTAAGACTGGAACCATTTTATGGAGGATGTATCTAGTGACAAGGATTTCAGTATAGTGATGAGAATTTGGTGATTTACCATGTCAAAAGCTTTAGACAGGTCAAAGAATAGGGCTGAAGAGAGTTTGTTAAGGTTGCGGTTGCTGTTGATACAGTCTGTGAAGGAAAGAAGGGCAGTAGTAGTGCTATGTGAAGGTCTAAAACCATGTTGACAGTTGGCTAGTAGGTTATTTTGTGTTAGATGGTAAAGCAATTGTTTGTGGATACATTTTTCCATGATCTTTGCTAGAGGTGAGAGGAGGGCAATGGGGCGGTAATTGGAGAGTTCAGTGGATTGTCCTCCTTTGTGGAGGGGGATAATATAGGAAATTTTCCATAAACTGGGGATATAACTTTCAGTAATAGTTCTGTTGATCAAGATAGAAATGGGATAGGCAATAGCTTTGGCAGATTGTTTTAGGAATTCAGAAGGTAGTTGGTCTGCTGAGGGGGAGCATGGTTTCAGTTTCTGTAGCAGTGTTAGAATATATGATGTTGGAATGGGTTGAAAATGAAAAGTAGGGGGTGCGGTTCATTCTTTCGAAGGTAGAGAGAAGTTGTTAGGTGATAGTTGACTAGCTAATGTTTGTATAGCATCAGTAAAAAAGGTGTTAAAAGAATTTGCTATATTTATTGGTGTTTTGTGTTCAGTGTTTTGAGGGTTTGGAGTAGTGGATTG
>NC_056750.1:529331039-529428539 GCF_019279795.1 Protopterus annectens | reverse complement strand
GTACATCCCAAATGGGGCATTGTACTCTATGATGGGTCTAATGAGTGATGAGTAGAGGGGCACAATAACCTCTTTTGTTCTAGATGTGAACCCTTTTGTGATTAGGTGGGCCACATAGAAGGATTTTCTAACCACCTTGGCAATATGATTATCAAAGGAGAGATTACTATCTACTTGGGTCCCCAGATCCCTTATTACATTTTCTGTATTTAGGGGACTACCATGTATGTGGTAGTTTGCGGGTTTTTTTTTTTTTTCCAAAGGGGATGACTATGCACTTTTTGGCATTTAGCTTGAGGCCATGATTTTGACACCAGGTATCCATCTCAGTGAGACCGTTCTGGAGAATGTCTATTAGCTGGAGAGTCAATTATAGCCCCCAGTTTGCAGTCGTCTATGAACTTGGTCAGCTATAGTCCTCCTGTGCTTGCCTGTACCTCCGAGAAGTATATACCAAACAGGAGGGGTCCCAGGACTGAACCCTGCGGGACACCACTTGTGACTGGTTTAGAGTCGGGCCTAGAGCCTGCAACTCTCACTGTGTGGGTTCTATCTGTGAGCCAATTGGCAACCCATCTCGTGACATAGGGGTTTATGTTCAGGCTGGTGAGCTTGTCTATAATACCAGAATGGAGAATGGTGTCGAAAGCCTTTGCGACCTTCCTCCCTCATCTAAAGATTTGGTAACTGTCTCAAAGAAGTCCACCAGGTTTAGGAGGCATGATCTGCCCTTAACAAAACAAAACTGGGTAGGGTCCAATGTTTGAGGGTTCCCAATGTCTCTGTTAATGAATTCCATGATGATGTGCTCCAAAGCCTTGCAGACCAGCTAGTCAGGCTTATAGGGCGATGTGGAAAAATACTGAAGTCAACATATTTTGTATTCTGTATTTAAAGGGTTAAGCAGAAAAATGTTCACTGCGTGCAAACTGAAATGTTCTGGAAAATGTTGATCACTGAGGAATGCAGGAGTTAATCTTAAACTGCTGATAAAGTTAATGGTGCAAGAATAACTGTGGTACTGGCTGGTAAAAACAAGTAATCAAACTATCAATTTTAATGAAAGTCCTCTGTGCTACGTGTATGTACGTGCAGGAGGGTCTATATAAGGAGAACTTAAAGTACAAGTAGCCAGACTGCTGGCATATTACTATCATGTAGCAGATCTCCATGCATGTAAAATAAAGCTGTTTTACTTGCTTACAAGAACTTGGTGTGATTCTTCCAGAATATGTTAGAAGAGTAAAATCTTCGACATAACTGGCTAACGTTAGAGGCGGCCCTGCACTGCCGAATCGAACAAAGAGAGGCTGAAAACCTGCGCAGGTGGAGAGAGATCAGGCTCTCCTCGAATGAAAGACCTCCAACTGAAACAGGTTGAAATTAGAGGCCAGTCACTCTTTCCAGATTCAATCCGTGAGGTGGCAGCGAAACAGGGCGGAGGAATCACAAAGGTAAGCAAAAGAAAAGCTATTTTTGTTGTTTCTGATTGGAATTTTTGTCTAAATTTTAAGGGACTAGTCAAGGGAGAAATTTAATTTTCTCAAAGTATAAGGAGTATATGTGAATAGATTCCATATACAAGAGATCTCAGGAACAGGAATAGTTTCTCGTAAGAGAAATGGGAACAGGAACCAGTTGCCAAAGGCTAATGACAAAACTGAAGATGAAAAGTTTATGTTTGATTTACACCCAAAGAATGTAAAGTATTTAGATAAATGGAAAAAAGATCATGGGTTTAGTGGATGTTTAAATAAGTCAGAATGTCAAAATCTAGTAAGATTACTGCTTAAACAGGCAGGAAATAAGACAAGGAAGCAAAAGAAGCTTGGGCTTCCCCAGGCACAGAAATGGCTGGAGGAAGCAAATAAATAACATAAGGAACTAAATTTGAAAAAGGGTGTGGTAATTCAAGTGAAAAAGATGTGTACTTTGTTCAAAAGGAAGATAATGAAACTTCCATAGTCAGTCGTAGTCACCAGAATCCCTCGGCCCCTCCCATCCAGTATCCAGACCCTGCACAGGTTATTGAGGTGCCCCCTGACCAGGACCCACCGCAATACCAGGCTTCGGTGAGTGTCCCCCCCACGCCACGTATTATATTACAGAGAGAGCCTGCCAACACTCTTGACTTACGCAGCGGAAGTATTAGGAGAGAAGGGGACTGGAAAATTAAGGAGAAGGTAGATCAGGAAGGAGAGGAATACCCACTGATAGAAGTGGCAAATCCTCAAGCAGGCGCAGAAGGCGAGGGTCCTACCATATTGGTCTACCGACCGTGGACCCGTGATGATATCCGAGCGGTAGAGGGATTCCCCATCCAAAAGTAGATATCGTAAATTCCGTACAGGCGTAGGGGCATGAGAATGAGTTATAGATTAAACGCTGTAGAATTTGAACAAGTAATAAGGCAAATCCTAGGACCTGATTGGCACCTTATTTGCGGAACTTGGGACCCCCTGCTACCAGAGGAAGGGGGAGCCTTGTCGTTTAACTCCGAAGTGTGTAGAACCAGAATAAAGACTCTCCTAGATAAAATAGAAGAACATTGGAAGCCCAAAGCAGATTGGACTTGCATTAATCAATGCGTTCAATCAGATGACGAAACCGTAGACAATTATCTACATCGTCTCACACAATGTTTTGATGCTCATAGTGGGTTGATTAAGGCAGAAAATCAGGCAAATGACTCGCCCTATGAACAACAACTGAAAAATGCATTCCTAAAGGGCTGCAAGACAGCCATTGATAACTTTATACAAAAGCATATGATCACACACAGGACAGCGCATCTACAGCCCCTTATGGATTATGCTAGACATGCTGAGAAATACCTGAAGGAAAAAAAAGATAAAAAAGCCCAGACTTTTACAGTTAGTGAAGATGGAACTTTAATGTTAGTTCAAGGTTCCGCAAATCGCGGAAGAGGGCGTGGCAGGGGAAGAGGATGAGGACGGGGAGGCATAAGTCATTCTGAGGATTTCGAGGGTAGGCAAAAGAGTTAGTAGTGTTTTAAGTGCGGTAAGAAAGGACATTTCGCCAGAGATTGCAGAGGACCGGAGAAACCGATGGTTGCTTCGGTGGTACCGCATGACTATATGATGGTCAAAAAGACGTAGATGGAGGGTATGAGGAAGAAGAAGAAAGTGAGAATGGGGAAGTAGGTACAAGTGAAGACGATGGGTGGGGACAGGAAATGGCAGAAAATGAGAAATATCAAATGGTAAATCTAACAGCACTGGCATCAACTATGCAATTGGAATCCCAACCAGTGATCACATTGCAAGTTGAGGGCCGAGACATAGAATTTCTTTGTGACTCAGGGGCTTCTCGAACGTTAGTCAGAAGTACTGCCATATCATCCGATGTTACCTCGGATGAATATGTGCTTGTAAAAGCAGCAAATGGTCGTATTTACAAAGAGCCATTGTCCAAACCTCTGTGGTTTACCGACCCAGAGACGAACCAAACCATACGGTTCCGAGTAATAATTTCAGAAATCTGCCCAGTACATTTACTAGGAAGAGATTTAATGCAAGTGTTCAGTATAGCAGCCGTCCCAACCTCCACGGGGATGGTGGCAAGGAGAATAGAACTGAATAGTGCAATGCTATTAGAGGGGCAGGGAGATCTACATTACTGGTATAGTAATGATTTGATAGAGACAGGCCCCCAGAGTGTAGTGACGGCTCTTACAAATTTGGCATTAAGCAAATATGGCATAACAAATCCGAAGGTGTCAGATCCATTACATTGCACAATGTATTACAGAAGATGTGCCGGACCTGATTTAGAATACGAAAAGAAATTTCTTAGTTTTAAAGTCACCAAACTAGTATTGCATAGCCTTTTTGGGACACACTAGGTAATTCTGCAGTCACATGTAGCCTTACAAGGGATATGCAGCTGCTGTATAAGAATGAATTAACCACACATATTTCAGTCACGGAGGGTGAAGGAATGTCATGGTACCTCGTGGGTAAGAAAATAACTGAATGGGTAGGATGGACACCAGAACAGTTGGCAGGTAAGGGCATTCAGGTTCAAAAACTTAACTGGGTTACACAAGCCAGACCGACCGTGCACCTCAGGGAAGACAAACCGATACAATCCCCTGGGACATTATGACTATGTCTCCTTACCCCATGGAAGAATCTCAATTGCAGATGATTCCAAACTCATTATGGTCGCAGGGTCAGCACGATATCGGACTGATTAGAACGGCAGGACAGGTAAAGATTACACCCAAGTCAGAATTTAGACCTCATAAACGGCAGTATCCCTTGAGCAGAAAGGCAGAGGAGGGCATTTTACCGGTAATCACAGCACTTTTGAAAGCTGGAGTATTAATTCTGTGCACAGACTCACCGTGTAATCGCCCTTATTTCCAGTAAAAACGGATGGGACATGGAGGATGGTACAAGACTTACAGGCAATAAATGCCGCGGTGGTACCTCGGGCCCCCATAGTCCCGGATCCGTCTATTCTGCTGAACGATATCCTTCCAACGGATAACTACTTTTCTGTAATTGATATCAGTAATGCCTTTTTCCTCTATTCCCTTGCAGGAAGATAGTAGATTTTGGTTTGCATTTACGTTTATGGGCAAGCGTTATACCTATACCAGGTTACCGCAGGGATACTGCGAAAGTCCGACCATCTTCTCACAAGAGATGTCCACCAATTTGGCTCAGTTCCAACCAGCCCAAGGGTGCCACCTACTGCTGTGCGTGGATGATATCCTCCTGGCGCGACTACGGAAGAACTCTGTAAGTCCGAGACTATTCGACTACTACACTTTCTGGCACACGAAGGACATAAGGTAAATAAGTCTAAGTTACAATTTTGTAAATTAGAAGTACGTTACCTGGGTTATACTATCTCTGGGAAGGGCAGGCGATTAGATGACAGCAGAAAGAATGCTATTTTACAAACCCCCATGCCAACTACAAAAAAAGAAATGATGTCCTTTTTAGGCATTACGAACTTCTGTCGTAGTTGGATTCCCAACTACGCCGAAGAAGTGCACCCGCTATCAGACTTAATTTTTGCAATACCGATGGCGGCAAAGATTTGCTGCACTGGACAGACAAGGCAGTACAGGCATTTACTAGGATCAAGCAACTGATAGCTGGGTCAGCAACATTGGGGTTTCCAGATTACAGTAAGACCTTTATACAGACTGTAGATTGCAAGCAGGGATTTATGACATCTGTTTTAATGCAAATGTATGGAGATAAGTTAAGACCATTGGCATTTTACTCTAGCAAATTAGACTCAGTAGCACGAGCATTACCACACTGTGTGCAAGCAGTAATTGCAGCCGCTTTGGCGGTACAAGCGTCTGCCACGTTGGTATTGTTCCATGATCTTACGTTAAAAGTCCCGCACTCTGTAGCAGTCATCCTTCTGCAGGACAAGTTAACATTTCTGTCACCTAGCAGACATTTATCTTGTATGACTACGCTGTTATCGCAGCCACACATGACAATTGAGAGATGCACTACCTTAAATCCAGCGACATTGCTACCTGTTGCTGAAGACGGTATTCCGCATGTATGCTTAGATCTCATACATTCTAAAGTTCTACCAAGACCGGATCTTAAAGATCAACCCTTACTACATGCGGACTGGACACTGTTTGTAGATGGGTCAGCACGCAAAACAGAAACAGGCACCACGCAGGTAGGGTATGCAGTTACTACTGCAACTCAGATAATAGAGGCAAGACCACTCCCCGGGAATTTATCCGCTCAAGCAGCGGAACTGATTGCTGTGACAAGGGCATGTCTCCTTTCAGAGGACAGGAATGTCACTATCTATACGGATAGTCAATATGCCTTCTCTACGGTGCATGTGTTTGCTCAGCAATGGAAAAATAGGGGGATGGTTACAACCTCGGGGAAAGACATTATGCACAAAGACCTAATCCTTGAATTACTACAAGCCGTCCAACGGCCACGGGGTTTGGCCATCTGTAAATGCGCTGCTCATATCCGTGCTAAGGACCCGGTATCACTTGGTAATGCCCTAGCAGACAAAGCAGCCAAAGAGGCAGCTATGTCCAGTACCTTTTCACTTGAAACCACACCTACAGAATTACAACCAACAGATAAATTTGATTTGCAAACCTTACAAGTCATGCAGGAACTTAGCACAGTACAGGAAAAACAACGCTGGACTAGGTATGGTGTTAGGCAGAACAAAGGAATCTATGTGGGACCGGATAATAAATATGTTTTGCCTACTAATCTTTTTAGATATGCAGCACTAGTTGTGCATGGCCCTTCCCATCTGGGCCCTGCAGCTATGGTTAGAATTATCCACCTTACCTTTTGGACCAAGGGTTTCATTGCATATGCAAAAGCGTTTTGTCTATCCTGCATAGTATGTGCTAAATACCACGGGAGGGTCAGAGTTGCTCGGCATCATTTCCAACACCCCTATCCTTTTCATACAATATGTATGGACTTCATCGAATTGACCCGGCACAACTAAAGAAGTTTGTGTTAGTAATAGTAGATGCATTTACTAAGTGGGTTGAGGCTTTTCCGGTGACACATCCGGATGCTCAATCAGTGGCTAAAATTTTGGTCAATCACATCGTCCGCACTTTGGACTTCCTACACGCATCTACTCTGACAACGGCACGCATTTTGTCAATCAGATCATACAGAAACTGTCTACAGTTTTCCAAATTGAATTGAAACACCATTGTGCCTACCACCCACAGTCAGCAGGGTTGGTGGAACGCCATAACGGCATTCTAAAAGGCAAGTTGAGAAAACTCATGGCCGAGACACATCAGTCTTGGATTACCTGTCTACCTCTAGCCCTCCTTTCCATGCGACAACTCCCACCTCAAAAGGAGTCACCCCATTTGAGTTGTTGTATGGGAGACCTTATTACGTCCCGCAGTGGCAAAACTTGTTGCCTGCGGAACGTGAGGGGGGGTGAGGAGATAGCTGAGTACATGAGGAAAATGCTGACCAATACTAACAGCTGTTTAATGAATGATTGTTTTTCAGGTTCAAGAGACGACAAGATCACGGAAATCAGACCCGGCGAGTGGGTCTGGATCAAAATAATAAACGCAAGAATTGGGCATCCCCAAATGGGAGGGCCCCTACCAGGTGCTAATCGCAACTCCAACAGCAGTTCGGATTAAAGAAAGGTCCTCATGGATCCACCTAACGCACTGCAAAATCATAAAACATTTTAAGTTAAATAAAGACTTGAGTTCCCCTGAGGAACAAACAGACAGCAGCAATCATGAAGGACAATAATGAGAATAAGAGAAAATGGTTCTATTGCAATGTTTTATTGTTTATAACTATTGTGATTGTAATATTTCTGTTTTGGACATTTCTGTCTTTTAATGAAGCTAGCCATTCAAAAAGAGACAAACACACCAGCTGGCATCCAAACTTTAATACATATCAAGCGATTAAATATGCATATGCATCCTCAATGAATGTCTCAAATTGTTGGGTATGTACTGCAATACCTACTGTACACAGTGGCTTAATGTTAGGGACAGCCCTCTGGGAATAAATGATACTTGGAATAGTTTGTTGTTTGAAACCACAGAAGTACCACTGAGAGACAAGGTGGCGCTGCCTCTTCTGGGGCCAAAATGGAACAGTGTGTTTTCAAAAGATTGGGAAAGTTAAGGTGGGGCTGAGCCAATGTAATTTGACAATAGTTCATAATTGTACCCTAGAAGGGCAGTGTGAGACCAAGTTTGGAGCTATAAAAAGACATCAATGTAAATGATATTAGTTTTGTTGAAAAATGCTGTATGTATATGGCCTGTTATTTAAGGGCTAAAGCCAAATGGGAGTTATGAATTTGCAACCAATATTACCATCAAAACAAATGATTGTTATTTTATTTGTGGTAGGAAAGCATATAAATGGTTACCATATGGCTGGTCAGGAAGTTGTTTTTGGGATATCTGATACCAGCTATCAGGCACGCAAATGCGTTGCCTCAAGGTAAAATCTGAAATGCACGTTCTCTTAATAAACCTATTAATCCCGTTGGTAACATTGATGCGTCATGGATTTATCACCATGACTTGGCACACGTCAGCAGCAAAGGACTCTCACATATGGACCTAGGCGATGATGTAATTGCTTGGGCTGGTATTTTGCCAGCATATGGGACAGTAAAATCCATCTGGGAACTGAGAAAACTGTCAAAACTGTTAGAGACTCTGAGTAATGCGACATTTTCAGCGCTAGAATTGGTGACGGACGAATTAACTGCGATGAGAACAGTAGTGTTGCAGAACCGTATGGCTCGATTTCACCCTAGCGGCGAAAGGAGGTACTTGCGCTCTGATACACGAGGAGTGCTGCTCGTTCATTCCTGATAACGAGCACGCGATTCAGAGCCATCCTGAAATAATTCAACAAGTTTCTGAACTGACTAAACCTGGTCCAAACCCCTTGACTGACTTTTTCCAAAATCTGTTTGGAAACTGGGGTTCTGTGTTGATGAACATTTTAATTGCTGTATGTGTTGGTGCAATCATATTTTTGCTGCTTGGCTGCTGTTGCATACCATGTATCAAAATGATAATATCGAAGGTTATCTCTGCCAATGCTACAAAAGCATATTTCTCTGATTATGAGAAGGTATACAACGTATCTGGGATTGTGAACCAAGTACACTGCTGAACGCCAATAACTAGTCCACAGATATGCAATAAATATTTATTAATTCCACAAGATAAGCGCTTTCGTCAACAGACTTCAACAGATCTACAAAGTAAATTTAAAATCCTTACTTTTTATAGGAAATCCTTTAGACATGTGACAACACATCTAATAAATATTCATGAGATCAATACAGATGCCATCTGTGTATTTAAAATTTTTTATAAATACATTTTCAAATGAAACAAAATTCCTAGATGCACATATATACATATAAAATAGTATAAAAAACATATAAAAAATGTATATTCAAAGCATATTAGCTCTGTGCTTAAGCTCAGGTTTGATGCTTATAGCCTCATTCAAACCTGGAAAAAATGTTGCATTCAGTTTAAATTGCCATTTGGATTCTGCTTGAAGTAATTTGTTTTTCCAGTCTCCCCCTCTTGGATCCATCTTAACTATCTCTAGGATCCCAAAAATAAAACTATGTGTAGGGTTAGTTATAATATGCTTGCTAAGAGCATTTTTTTCATCTTTTTTTGAAATACAATAGCAATGCTCATATATTCTACGGTTTAATTTTCTCTCAGTTTTTCCTATGTAGAAACAAGTACAGCCCTTGCATGTAGCCAAATATACTAATCCCTTGGAAGTACAGGACCCATACACTAATTTAATAGGTATATCATAAGGTGCCAGTAAAAACTGTGTCTTAACATTAATATATGGGCATTGTTCACAGCATCCACATTTATATGTCCCAAACCTAATGCCACCCAAATATGTTATTTTATTATCTAACATAAATTTTAAATTCTTATCTACTTTATAAGTGAACATAGGTTCTGGGCCTATATATTTATAAATGTCTTGGTTGCATTTTAGCATGGACCAATTTTTTGATATTATCTTTTTAATTTCTTTTGCCGTTTCCCCATAAGTTATGAACATAGATTGTGAGAAATCTTGAGTTTCCTTAGATCTTGTGTTTTTTTCCTCAATTCCAACACCTAATAATGCCATATATTTGACATTCCATGAAGCCAAAACTTCATCCCTGATGTTATTAACAAACACCAAAGGGTAACCCCTTTCCACAAACATATTAGTTACCTTGTTAATTTCTCTTTCCACTAAATCTATCCGTGAACACATTCTAACCACCCTCACCATCTGACCCTTAACAATGTTTCTTTTTACATGTGGGGGATGGTTGCTGGAATATTCCAAGTAATCATTGGAAAAGGTTGATTTTCTAAAAATACTAGAGAAAAAATTTTTATTGGCATAATCCTTTGCTATATTAACATCTAAGTAATTTATGTCATCCTGATTACCATTCCCTGAAAATTTAAAATAAGAGCATATATTATTGATATAAGTTAAAAATGCATCGAAAGAATATTTATCTTTCCATAGAATAAATAAATCATCTAAAAACCTAAAATATTTAACCCATTCACCATTAAATGGGGATGTGAAAATATATTGCTTTTCCCATTCATGCAGCATTAAATTTGCGAAAATAGAGCAGCTGTTACCCATTGCTACCCCTTGTATCTGCTTGTAATATTCACCTTCGAATGTAAAAAAGTTATTTTTTAAAATGATTTCCATCAAGTCATTAATAAAATTTACCATTTTACCCCCTAAATTACTATGTCTGATTAAAACGTCATTAAAAAACAGCAAACCTACATCATGAGGTACAGAGGTAAATAAATCAATAACATCCACAGTAGAAAAATAACAATCTTTATCAAAGGAATCATTGTTAAATTGTCTTAAAAAATCCCATGAGTCCTTTAAAATATAATCTATAGGGGCTATTGAATTCTTTACCATACGATCAATAAAAATCCCCAGTGAATTTGTTATACTATTCCTACCGGATATAATTAACCTATATGGTGGGTCCCTTATATTTTTATGAGTTTTAGGTATCCCAAAACATACTGGTATAGTAGGATACTCGACATTCAAAAAATTATACAATTCCTCATTTATAACACCTTGTAACAAGGCATCTTCCAAAAAATATTTAATCTTACTATAACTAATATTTATCTCATTTTTGGAAATTGTTTCATACTTGTCTGAATCCTTAAGTATACCAGTAATTTTGTTATTATAATCCACTTTATTAATAATGGCCATACCTCCACCTTTGTCTGGTCTCATAAACCTTACTTCCTCATTATTTCTTAGTTCTTGTAATAATGCATTTTCTTCTTTAGTTAAATTATGCTTTTTATAAGGATAGTCATATAATTTTTTATAAATCTCCTGTTCAGTAACTTTCTCAAACGTATGTATTAAGGGTAATAGGGGCGGATTCCAACAACTTTTTTTATAAATAATGGAATTGGAATTTTCAAACTCTTTCTGATTATCCTTAAAAATACATTTGAAATTTAGTTTCCTATTAAATAATCTAAAGTCTGTTAAAATTCTACTAATATCCACTCTTCTAGATGGTACAAATTTTAATCCTTTCATTAAAAGGTGAAACAAATTCTTAGTAATAGGAAATGCTGCATAATTAAATATTTTAAAACTTTTATATACAAAAATTATGTCATCTGACGTCTCTATATCATCCAAATTGACATTCATTATTTCTCCATGCAACCTAACTCCTTCATTATTCCCTGTGGTTAATGGTAACTGTTTTTTCTCCGATAGGATGTGTTTGTGTGTTTGGGCCTTACTGCTCCATCCCCTCTTGGGCCTAAAAAAACATTATCTTGTCAATTTCCATTCCTATTCATTAATCTCTCTGATCTCCTTAATTGTGGAAATTCAGAATCATAATTATTTCCCCTATTACTAAAATTATTCTCTTCCTGTGTGGGGTTAGGATTCCCACTTCCCTCTGTATCAAAATAAGCTTTAGGAAAAACATATGCAATGTCATTTTTATATTCAAATTCATCACGTGAAAGCTTCTTCTTTTTTCTAATAATGTTATTATTTAATTCGCTTTCCACTTTATCAAAAATTATATTATATCTATATGCATACTGATTAAAAATGGCATCATCCATAATGTTATTGTTTAATACATCCACTTCACTTAATAATGCATCAATCTTTTTATTATTTAAATTAATTATAAACTCCATTAATTCAAATCCATGCCGGTCAAACATTAGTAATAAATCTTTGCATTCAGGGTCTGTTTTTTTCAGCCCATTTGGGAATTTAAACATTCTTAGCCCCTTAGGGACCCTTTTACAATGTATACATTCGTTTAAATATGAGTTATCACACTGTAATGCTCTTATTTTATTCATCTTGCTTTCAAGTACTACTAACCTAGAGTCCATATTGTTTTTTTCTTTTGCTGGAGCATTACTGCCAAAAAAAGAATGTGCACGACTGGACCATTCTCTTAGTCTGTCCCCAGAAACGTTTATATTTCCACAGTTCGTTTTGGTGTTCAACCCCATGATATTATGTCCGTTTTCCGTCTGTGTAACATAACTGTCCTTATTAGCACTCAAATCAGTTCTGAATAACACTCCTGACCCTCCTCGTTGTTGTACACCATCAGCAACAGAAGTTTCAGCTGCCGTTGTTGCTCCAATACGTAAAACCGGAAGTGCTGTTCCGTTTTGCTTCCCCTGAGTCCCAGGGGCTCCATTTGCACTCTCACAGTTCCGTTTTTGTAGCTGTAACACAGAATCCTGCAAAACGGAAACCTTGTCCGTTAATGCTACGATAAGGTCATATAAGTTATCATTATTGTTGCCAGATTTCTGCCCACATGGGAAATCTGAAAAAACGAGTTCTTCCTCGAAAACTGGAGATAAATCATTGCTCTCCATCCTGAACCAAGCTGTAGTGTCTAGTAGGCGAGGCAAAACGACCAAACACAAGAAAAAGCCACCAGCAGTTAGAAAACCAGGAACCAAGTACACTGCTGAACGCCAATAACTAGTCCACAGATATGCAATAAATATTTATTAATTCCACAAGATAAGCGCTTTCGTCAACAGACTTCAACAGATCTACAAAGTAAATTTAAAATCCTTACTTTTTATAGGAAATCCTTTAGACATGTGACAACACATCTAATAAATATTCATGAGATCAATACAGATGCCATCTGTGTATTTAAAATTTTTTATAAATACATTTTCAAATGAAACAAAATTCCTAGATGCACATATATACATATAAAATAGTATAAAAAACATATAAAAAATGTATATTCAAAGCATATTAGCTCTGTGCTTAAGCTCAGGTTTGATGCTTATAGCCTCATTCAAACCTGGAAAAAATGTTGCATTCAGTTTAAATTGCCATTTGGATTCTGCTTGAAGTAATTTGTTTTTCCAGTCTCCCCCTCTTGGATCCATCTTAACTATCTCTAGGATCCCAAAAATAAAACTATGTGTAGGGTTAGTTATAATATGCTTGCTAAGAGCATTGAAAATTCCGTTTTGCAGGATTCTGTGTTACAGCTACAAAAACGGAACTGTGAGAGTGCAAATGGAGCCCCTGGGACTCAGGGGAAGCAAAACGGAACAGCACTTCCGGTTTTACGTATTGGAGCAACAACGGCAGCTGAAACTTCTGTTGCTGATGGTGTACAACAATGAGGAGGGTCAGGAGTGTTATTCAGAACTGATTTGAGTGCTAATAAGGACAGTTATGTTACACAGACGGAAAACGGACATAATATCATGGGGTTGAACACCAAAACGAACTGTGGAAATATAAACGTTTCTGGGGACAGACTAAGAGAATGGTCCAGTCGTGCACATTCTTTTTTTGGCAGTAATGCTCCAGCAAAAGAAAAAAACAATATGGACTCTAGGTTAGTAGTACTTGAAAGCAAGATGAATAAAATAAGAGCATTACAGTGTGATAACTCATATTTAAACGAATGTATACATTGTAAAAGGGTCCCTAAGGGGCTAAGAATGTTTAAATTCCCAAATGGGCTGAAAAAAACAGACCCTGAATGCAAAGATTTATTACTAATGTTTGACCGGCATGGATTTGAATTAATGGAGTTTATAATTAATTTAAATAATAAAAGATTGATGCATTATTAAGTGAAGTGGATGTATTAAACAATAACATTATGGATGATGCCATTTTTAATCAGTATGCATATAGATATAATATAATTTTTGATAAAGTGGAAAGCGAATTAAATAATAACATTATTAGAAAAAAGAAGAAGCTTTCACGTGATGAATTTGAATATAAAAATGACATTGCATATGTTTTTCCTAAAGCTTATTTTGATACAGAGGGAAGTGGGAATCCTAACCCCACACAGGAAGAGAATAATTTTAGTAATAGGGGAAATAATTATGATTCTGAATTTCCACAATTAAGGAGATCAGAGAGATTAATGAATAGGAATGGAAATCGACAAGATAATGTTTTTTTAGGCCCAAGAGGGGATGGAGCAGTAAGGCCCAAATACACAAACACATCCTATCGGAGAAAAAACAGTTACCATTAACCACAGGGAATAATGAAGGAGTTAGGTTGCATGGAGAAATAATGAATGTCAATTTGGATGATATAGAGACGTCAGATGACATAATTTTTGTATATAAAAGTTTTAAAATATTTAATTATGCAGCATTTCCTATTACTAAGAATTTGTTTCACCTTTTAATGAAAGGATTAAAATTTGTACCATCTAGAAGAGTGGATATTAGTAGAATTTTAACAGACTTTAGATTATTTAATAGGAAACTAAATTTCAAATGTATTTTTAAGGATAATCAGAAAGAGTTTGAAAATTCCAATTCCATTATTTATAAAAAAAAGTTGTTGGAATCCGCCCCTATTACCCTTAATACATACGTTTGAGAAAGTTACTGAACAGGAGATTTATAAAAAATTATATGACTATCCTTATAAAAAGCATAATTTAACTAAAGAAGAAAATGCATTATTACAAGAACTAAGAAATAATGAGGAAGTAAGGTTTATGAGACCAGACAAAGGTGGAGGTATGGCCATTATTAATAAAGTGGATTATAATAACAAAATTACTGGTATACTTAAGGATTCAGACAAGTATGAAACAATTTCCAAAAATGAGATAAATATTAGTTATAGTAAGATTAAATATTTTTTGGAAGATGCCTTGTTACAAGGTGTTATAAATGAGGAATTGTATAATTTTTTGAATGTCGAGTACCCTACTATACCAGTATGTTTTGGGATACCTAAAACTCATAAAAATATAAGGGACCCACCATATAGGTTAATTATATCCGGTAGGAATAGTATAACAAATTCATTGGGGATTTTTATTGATCGTATGGTAAAGAATTCAATAGCCCCTATAGATTATATTTTAAAGGACTCATGGGATTTTTTAAGACAATTTAACAATGATTCCTTTGATAAAGATTGTTATTTTTCTACTGTGGATGTTATTGATTTATTTACCTCTATACCTCATGATGTAGGTTTGCTGTTTTTTAATGACGTTTTAATCAGACATAGTAATTTAGGGGGTAAAATGGTAAATTTTATTAATGACTTGATGGAAATCATTTTAAAAAATAACTTTTTTACATTCGAAGGTGAATATTACAAGCAGATACAAGGGGTAGCAATGGGTAACAGCTGCGCCCCTATTTTCGCAAATTTAATGCTGCATGAATGGGAAAAGCAATATATTTTCACATCCCCATTTAATGGTGAATGGGTTAAATATTTTAGGTTTTTAGATGATTTATTTATTCTATGGAAAGATAAATATTCTTTCGATGCATTTTTAACTTATATCAATAATATATGCTCTTATTTTAAATTTTCAGGGAATGGTAATCAGGATGACATAAATTACTTAGATGTTAATATAGCAAAGGATTATGCCAATAAAAATTTTTTCTCTAGTATTTTTAGAAAATCAACCTTTTCCAATGATTACTTGGAATATTCCAGCAACCATCCCCCACATGTAAAAAGAAACATTGTTAAGGGTCAGATGGTGAGGGTGGTTAGAATGTGTTCACGGATAGATTTAGTGGAAAGAGAAATTAACAAGGTAACTAATATGTTTGTGGAAAGGGGTTACCCTTTGGTGTTTGTTAATAACATCAGGGATGAAGTTTTGGCTTCATGGAATGTCAAATATATGGCATTATTAGGTGTTGGAATTGAGGAAAAAAACACAAGATCTAAGGAAACTCAAGATTTCTCACAATCTATGTTCATAACTTATGGGGAAACGGCAAAAGAAATTAAAAAGATAATATCAAAAAATTGGTCCATGCTAAAATGCAACCAAGACATTTATAAATATATAGGCCCAGAACCTATGTTCACTTATAAAGTAGATAAGAATTTAAAATTTATGTTAGATAATAAAATAACATATTTGGGTGGCATTAGGTTTGGGACATATAAATGTGGATGCTGTGAACAATGCCCATATATTAATGTTAAGACACAGTTTTTACTGGCACCTTATGATATACCTATTAAATTAGTGTATGGGTCCTGTACTTCCAAGGGATTAGTATATTTGGCTACATGCAAGGGTTGTACTTGTTTCTACATAGGAAAAACCGAGAGAAAATTAAACCGTAGAATATATGAGCATTGCTATTGTATTTCAAAAAAAGATGAAAAAAATGCTCTTAGCAAGCATATTATAACTAACCCTACACATAGTTTTATTTTTGGGATCCTAGAGATAGTTAAGATGGATCCAAGAGGGGGAGACTGGAAAAACAAATTACTTCAAGCAGAATCCAAATGGCAATTTAAACTGAATGCAACATTTTTTCCAGGTTTGAATGAGGCTATAAGCATCAAACCTGAGCTTAAGCACAGAGCTAATATGCTTTGAATATACATTTTTTATATGTTTTTTATACTATTTTATATGTATATATGTGCATCTAGGAATTTTGTTTCATTTGAAAATGTATTTATAAAAAATTTTAAATACACAGATGGCATCTGTATTGATCTCATGAATATTTATTAGATGTGTTGTCACATGTCTAAAGGATTTCCTATAAAAAGTAAGGATTTTAAATTTACTTTGTAGATCTGTTGAAGTCTGTTGACGAAAGCGCTTATCTTGTGGAATTAATAAATATTTATTGCATATCTGTGGACTAGTTATTGGCGTTCAGCAGTGTACTTGGTTCCTGGTTCTCTAACTGCTGGTGGCTTTTTCTTGTGTTTGGTATCTGGGATTGTGTAAAATAAACAGTATACAAAATGTTGTAAGGGGGGAAATGTGGAAAAATACTGAAGTCAACATATTTTGTATTCTGTATTTAAAGGGTTAAGCAGAAAAATGTTCACTGCGTGCAAACTGAAATGTTCTGGAAAATGTTGATCACTGAGGAATGCAGGAGTTAATCTTAAACTGCTGATAAAGTTAATGGTGCAAGAATAACTGTGATACTGGCTGGTAAAAACAAGTAATCAAACTATCAATTTTAATGAAAGTCCTCTGTGCTACGTGTATGTACGTGCAGGAGGGTCTATATAAGGAGAACTTAAAGTACAAGTAGCCAGACTGCTGGCATATTACTATCATGTAGCAGATCTCCATGCATGTAAAATAAAGCTGTTTTACTTGCTTACAAGAACTTGGTGTGATTCTTCCAGAATATGTTAGAAGAGTAAAATCTTTCGACAGGCGATAGTTCCCGGGGTCCGTTGTGGTTCCACCTTTGTGGAGTGGGATAATGGTTGCTGTGCACCACTCTATGGGTACATAGCCTGTAGAGTTTGAACAGTGTGTTTAGGTGAGGGGTTAGTTCATTTTGGAGCTCATGTAAGACACAGCTGGTCCCACTGAAGCTGTATTTTTGGCTTTGGATAGGGCTGTTTTAATCTGTGTGTCAGTGATTGCTGGGGCACTACATTTTTCTGGTATGGTTATGGGCCCTTTAGGGGGTGAGAGGGGGGTAAAGATTTCACTAAACCTGTCTGCCAGAATGTTGGCAATATCAGTCGGTTCAATGTATTTTGTGCCATTCTGCACTAACTCAGAGCAAATCTGAGAGTTTCCACTTAGGTTCTTGACATAGCTAAAAAACGATTTGTGGTTATCTTTGGAGTCCTTGACAATTTTTCTTTTGAAGCTAGCCTTGGATGATTTTATGAGGGATTGTAGTTTCTTGCTGATACTAATCAGGGATGTCTTTCCTTCTTGGGATTTTACTCTTTTATGCACTAGTTTCCTCCTTCTATTCTATAGCTTGTTCATGGCAGGGGTCCTCCAGACTGGTTTCCTTTTCTTGGAGGAGTGAGTCTTGATTTTGCTTGGGATAGCACGATCCATGCATTCTTGCAGGTGCTCATAGAGTGCCTTTGTAAGGGATTCAGCAGCATGGACAGCATTGTCCTTTAGCATGGGGGCTGTGAACCTTTCCACCTTGGTCTTAAGTAACGTGAAGTTTGCTTTTGAAAAGTTTTTCACAGTGGTTTCCTTGATTGGGGGTGGGGGCGGAATGTGGATATCCAGAGTGATTAGTCTATGGTCTGATCTAACCAGCGAGGGTTTGACCTCCGGTGTAGAACACCGGTCACCCATGTTGGTGATGACCAGGTCCAATATGTTGTCACCTCTAGTGGGGGTGTTGACCAGTTGATCCAGGACATTCGAGTTTATAAATTCTAGGAAGCGTTGGGCATGGAGTTAGTACTTGAGTAGTTCTCCAAGTTAATGTTTGGGTAATTGAAATTACCCAATATTAGGGCGTTTGTTAGGACCTTCATATTTTCCAGTGCCTACAGAAATGCAGAAGGGGGGTCCTGGGTCATAGTGGGTGATCTGTAGCAAGCTATAATTTGAATTGCAGTTTTGCCTGTTGTTAGTTGCACATGGATGATCTCTGAGGCATTGTGCTGTGCCACTAACCTGGAGGTGTGGGTATCCTTGATGAATATGGATACACCCCCACCTTTTGTGTTTTGGTCTGGGTTCTGTGACCAAAACGTATGGTATGAGTTATAGTCTGGAGGTGCTGCAGTGCTCTCAGGAGCCTTAAACCAGGTTTCTGTTACTGCACAGATATCAATGTTCTCCATACTGAGGAGTGTCTTAAGTGCATGCATTTTGAAGTTTAGACTTCTGGCATTGAGTAGCATAACCCTCAGTTTTTTGTTACTTGTGCTATTTATGGTGGTGGGTTTGTCTTTTGAGCCTTGCCTAAAAAAGGCACTATGGGGTGGCAAAAGCCCTGGCCAGTATTCGAAAGCCTAAGGGTGACAGGTGCAAGCCATCTCTTGCGAAGCAACGTGGCTTATCGAGCATGTCATCCCAGGTGGACAGATACTGGATCCCCTTTGAATGATACCAAAAACTTAGCCAATTTTTGAAATTGATAATTTTTTCTTTATACTGTGGCATCATTCTTGGTGAGGGCAGGATGCTACTCAGGGTCAGGGTAATACCGGCCTGGGCTACGTGATCAGAGAGCTCTTCCATGTCTCTTTTCATGTAGTCCATGGAGCTACATCTCAGGTCATTCACACCAACATGGACAATGACAGAGTCATATTTGTACTTGTTCTGGAGTGACCTGAGTACTTGTGTTATGTGGTGGATCCTGGCGCCCTACAGGCAGCTAACAGTAATCTTCTCCTTGTCCATCCCAGTTAGTGGGACATCAGTGTGCCTGAATATAGAGTCACCTATTACTAGCATGTTGGGTATGTTATTTTGCCTTAAGGGCTGTGATTGCATGGCACACTGATTATGTGAAGTATATGTTTCATGGTTTGTGATGGGGTGTGGAGGTTGCTTGGATGTCTGCTTTGGAGGTCTCTGTTGCTTCTGCAGATTTTTATTTAGAGCCTCCAAGTATGTTTTTTCGTGTATTTATGTGTGTTATTTGCCAGTGTTGGTTTAGTAGGTCTATGTGAGACTGGTGGTGTGTTGCAGGTAATTTCCTTCTCCTCTTGACTGTCAGTTCCAGTCTTGGGTTGTGAGAGCTTTGCCTCCAGTTTGACTGTATAATTGCATCTCTCACATATATTAGTGTTTTGTGGTAGGAGGAGAGGGTTGTCTGTGTACATAAGGCAGTTGTAACATTGCCTCAAAATGCCCAGATTCACCAGTTGGTCTGGAGAGTACTCCTGAAACTGCCCTTTGGACATGCCTGAATAGGTAAAGTGAGCTGTTTTATTGATTGGCTGGTAGGGACGAATCAAGAGCCTTGTCCTTCTGGACAGTATAGGGGGTCTAGTGCTAGGGTTAATTAGTGCTTGCTATGAGTTTTGAGCAAGTGCTGGTCTGTGAAATGAATGGTTTGAGTGTTTAAGTTGAAAGTTTGTCGGAAATGAAAGAGATAGAAATTAGTCCAAAATGTCCAATAAACTACTAACTTCTAGGCTACAGCAAACAAGGCTCTACTCTTCCTAAGTATTACCTCTTACATTAGCAAATGGAAATTAGCACGCAGTACATTTTTTTTAGCATATTATACAGTTGATGCACCAGCTGTGTAATCATACTCTGATAACAATAACAGATATTTCTGAATGGCACACGCAACAAGACTAAGAAGTTTAACATAACTTAATTGAAAGGATGACAGCTAAAAAAAAAAAAAAAACAAGAATTAAATATTATTCTGAGCAAAGAATAATTTTGTTTCTTCTTATTGTTTTCTTTGGTTTAAATTAACTGATAAGTTGTGAGTCTGGAGATGTGTTAAGTGGACTCTATAGCATCAACGTCGGTGTGGAGACACAGCTGGGTTCATCAGATCAGTCCACTCATCCTGTCAACAAATGAATACCTAAAGTAAAAATAAGAGTTTCTCCTGTACATTAAATATGATTTCCTGATGTTGAATACAAATCTGATGTTGCTATATTTGTTTAGTTTTGTTTTTTTCTGCTGATTTGTCTGAGTCTCACCACGTGCGATCATTCTCTTGCACTTTGTTGTCATGTTCTGTTAAGAGCATGGCCCAGACTAATGGCAGCAGCTGCTAGGCAGAACTCTAAGGATCCCCTTTGGCAGCAGTGCTTTGTTAAACCTTGCAGGTTCTATCTCACCAGTATAAACAGGGAAAATATGGAAAGTTCCTGTCAAAATATTTATTTATTTGTCTATTTTTGTTTGTACATGAACATATAATTGTGCCACACCATCATGTAGCCAGGTGACTAGTACTGGAATACTGTCTGGTGTGAGACAGATATTCTTGCTTCAAATAACTTTATCTGCAGAATATTTCCATGATGTAGAGCACTTTCATGTACAAATCAAAACAGAGAAAAATAAACACGGCATAACCTCACCAATGGTGTAGAGGGATAAAGCTCTGACTACGGTCCAGGTAACCTAAGCTGGATTAGTGGCTCAGGTGCCTGGTGGTGAAGCAGGAAGGATGAGCATGCACAAGCTCTGGAGACGGCATGCACCTGGACACATCTTTGCGGTTGATCCTTGATGGGGGTTGGGGATGCACATGGAGTGCTGCTTACAAGGGGGGAGCAGTAGCCTGGCTGAAGTGTACAGGAATGCATAGATGGTACACCATCAGCTCATTGCATACCATCTCCTTGGGCAATGGGAGTATTTAATGAGGGGAGGGCTGTAGAAGAAGAAAAAACTTCCTTAGTATCAGTGTGATGGTTTCCAAGGAAACCTTGATCCTCTCACTGGCCCCAAACCCGTTTACTTCCAGCAGTTCTGTACATGCACAGAATTATTGACTCCCACTATTGGGGGGTGTTCAGGCTATTAAATAAAGCATCCTTTTGATATGGCTTTTGTTTTTGAGACCGTCATAGTATATCGCTTTGTTTACTGATAAGCCCTTCCCTTCCCTACACATTGTCTTTAGTCTGTCCCATGTATCATTTATTATTTAGTATGCTAAAGCCTTTGTTCTTCTAGTTAAATTCTCCATGTTGTTATGGACATTCTCTGTAAATCTGCACAGACAAGTGCACTAAAGCTTCATTGTAAAAGTACAATATTTTCCTGATTTAGAACACTTGTGTTTTATAGGTATATCATTTTTCTTTTTCATAAGTGTTTTTCATTGATATACAGGAACAATTTGTTCTACTAATTAAACTGTTGTGCTGCTGGCTGTTCTTGTCATATTGTGTTACAGGGATTGGATCCAGAGGTGGCTTTTATGAACTGAGTAGTCTGTTTGCATACTCAAGTGCGTTGTGGAACCATGAATGCTTCAGTGTTACAGCACAGTGTGGTTTTGTAGTTACATAAGTCAGACTGTTTAAGCAATGTTTTGCATGTGTGCTTCTCTATTTCTATTTATTTCCTTACTCTCTTCTTGCTGTTCTGATATTGTTTGCTGTTTTTATCTCTTCTAAAAGCAAATAGGGTTCCACTACTGGTACAGTTTATAACACAAGCAGCTGACGTGCAAGTTGCATGCTGCATGTGAAGGCAATATACTGTCTAACTAGTTTCCCTGCAGCAGTGTGTAGACTTTAGGACAGATTCGCTGTTTCACTAAATCAGCATATTGTCTTCACATTTTTCTGGTATGTTCTAATCACTGCATTTGTGATTGTACTTTATAGCTTAGTCGGCTCGGGGATTATTATTTTTGCAGTGTTGTTCTTTCTCTCATTATTGGCCTGTTTGACTGAGGGCTTCTATTAGCTCTGTTGATACTAACCCCTCCCCACCCCCATTTTGGTTACTGTGTCTGTACTTCTTTAAAAAAGTTTATTTTATAAATATATGCATTACATTATTAAATTATTATATTAGAATAAAATCCAAGCAGGTACTAAGAAATCTTCGGTTCCACCAATAAGTGCCCACAACTGCCAAAGGATGATAAATCCACAATTTATTGAGAAATGACAATGACAGAACTGAACGCACTATTAGACACTAAAACCACTTAAAACACAATGAATGCAGTACAATGTTAAGCGCTTTTAGCCAAATCAGCTGGCCTTCATCAGAACTAGAGCGTATTATTGTTACGCTGTTTAAATAACTTCATTGGCGCCAAAATCCATATCACATTCCTTAAAGTTATATTAACCATATATTATGTATATAAACTTAAAGTTCATTAATAGACATTAATATATCATCAAACTGAAGTGATGTATTTAAAAAGGAAACTTAATAGAAAATGTATATATACTTTTTAAAAAAACTCAATTGTTGTTTCATTATGACATCCCTTTTGGACATTATTTTTTAAAATAATAATAAATTATTATATTATTAAAGCATTGCCATTTCTATGCATAACTACGGATTACTGTACTTACCTGCAACTTGCTTAATGCAGCTGCAGATTCTCTCAGTAGTTCTGTAGATATGATGACTGATCGTTTGGTATCAGGAGGATGGCTGATTCACATTGTACCTCTGCCATCCCTAATTCAGCCACTCTTACACCTTCACAAATGTATTTCTTCCTATATGTGGCCATCCCTTACACCATTAAGTACTTCTCCAGTCATGTTCAAGATCATTTAAACACCAAACAAGAAAAAACTTTTGTTCACTTTTTCTTATGCATAACTTTTACTCCTTTCTGTTTGAGCCCACAACAATAACTTTACTATTTAGTCAACAACATCTCGCCTTCTGACATTAAATCTAACCTCTCTACTGAGAGTTAACTCCACCAGTCAATATCATTCCACTATTGTAGCCATAATCCCAATGTCAGAAATGCAAATGGTTATTACAGTAATCACCCCCCCCACTATCCTTACATGCACTATTTGCATTAGCAACAGCAATAAACATCACTGCACACACACACACACACACACACACACACACACACACACACACACACACGCACGCACACACACACACACACACACACACACACACACACACACACACACACACACACACACACACACACATACACACGCACACACACACACGCACACACACACACATATGCACACACACGCACATACATACACATACACACACATACACACAGATACACACACACACACACACACAGATACACATACACAGAGGCACACACACACACACAGATACACATACACACACACACACACACATACACACACACACACACACACACAGATACACACACACACACACACACACACACACACATACACACACACACACACACACACACACACACACACACACACACACACACACACACACACACACACACACACACACACACACACACACACACACACACACACACACACACACACACACACACACACACACACATACACACACACACACACACACACACACACACACACACACACACACACACACACACACACACACACACACACACACACACACACACACACACACACACACACACACACACACACACACACACACACACACACACACACACACACACACACACACACACACACACACACAGATACACATACACACACACACACACACACACACACACACACACACACACACACACACACACACACACACACACACACACACACACACACAATTAGAATCCCAATGCATCCCCTGATCCCATCCTTTCTATCATAGCTCATCAGATACAGTTTGAATATAATGCCCCTTTTGGCATGTATTTGTCAAAAACATATCACTCAACTTGAAAGAACTCAAAGATTCATAACTTAAAAGATTAGTGGCCTCAAATATCTTAGTTATGAGGACAGACTGACAGCTGTCTCTATATACTCTTTTTGTTATAGATTCTTCTTTGTGTATTACTGTCTAGCCTTTCTAGCTATGAAAGATCCAACCTTTTTGACCTCCTGTTTTTTTTTTTTTTTGCTGAACAAATGGTTCCTCAAATAGCCACTTAGAAAATCTAAACTTTCATAACAATTAAATAAAGCATGTTGACATAATATGTGCCTTACACCAAATGGCCAACACATCTCCCACCTGTGGAATAAACGTCCACTACATGCCAAGCAGAGTAACACCCTTGCCAGCTTCAATTTAAACCAGGATAATGGGATTGGCTGCCTCAGATTCTTCCCAGTTTATCTTGTCTAGCTCTCCTGGAGGCTCTTGGGAACTTTTTTAATATACGTTTTTTGCCTGGCTTGCAATTGTCTACAGAGTGATCCCCTAGAACTTACCTATGAACCTATATCATATCACAAATACACCTCACTTACTACATAAAAATTTCCCATGTCCCTTACCCAGGTGGCAAAAACACTATTAGGAAAGTATTATTACTTGTTTATCTTAAATGTGGCCTTCTTATTATTGCAAATGAATCAAAGAAAAACTTGTACTTCTCACAAACTACAGCAAACCACGTCTGCAGATCTGATATCTTAGCACCCTCAGAGAACACCACTGTATAGTTGTATCCAAAATGAAATGGGTCCCAATAACGGAATACATACACTTCTTTTAGACAGTCTTACAAATAAATGAATCCATAACAAAATGGTCCTCTTCTTTTCCAGTTTATTCAGCAAAAGAACTACTATGCATAAACTTAGATCTCAAAATTCCATCAATCTAGCCATTTCTCAAAGAAAACTGTTCTCTACACAACACAAATTCTTGGCAATGACACAGTTCCCTTCCCTAAATTCATAAAACAAACTAATAAAACACCTGTTCAAAGAAGCCACATGCAAACACCATTCCATTTGTGACATCATCTGATAGCTGTCCACTCCTACCCCAACTCTAATCCATGCACTATGTTATCCCTCCTCTGCACTTCTCTCTCCCATCTATCCCCCCCACATAGTGCCCATTAAAGACAATGTTAAAACTGTTTTTCAGGTTAACTGTTTTCTGATTATATGGCTTGCCATATTTTTATACATTATGCTGTTTGTTCTTTTTCTGAGTCTGAAAAAGGTCCATATGAATCAGTGTTCTACTCTAACAAAAATGAATGAATAAGCAAGCATACAGACCCTCTAATTCCAAGAACATTCACCCTCCTCCAGTAAAATACATTACAGCACACTTCAGACTCTCATTTACTTAACCTCACATCACTGCCATCAAAATGGTATCTTACATACCTACAAAGCTTACCAAAAGTCCTTGCTAAACTGTTCTCTACTCTAGCACTACTGATACTGCCGCCTGATAAATGCAGGGAATATTGAAAACAAATCTGAACAAACTGACACCTTCATTATAGCTCATTCCCCTAATATTATAATAATCACAGAAACTCAGATCAAAGTCTCTACACCATCATCTCTTACTCATCTTTGGCTACCAGTACTTCCTTAATAACAAGTCTGTTTCAAAAACAGGAGAAAACACCATGACTTTATACAAACTTTAGCTACACACACACTTTAGAGGTCTTGCCATCCTCCCTTCAGATTACAGTCCTTATTGAATAGTGATATAAATCTAACAGGTCAAATGTCCAGATCTCTACATTGCAGCAGTTTGTTTCATAATCCATCCACCAAAACTAAAGCAAAATAACTCATATTCTCTACTGTGCATACAATTCCTTAGATTAAAAATATAATCATAATGGGACACTTTAACATGGACCATTGACTCCAAAATACAGTGGGGCATTTATGAATGTCTTGCAGACAAAGGTCTATCCCAAGTGATTTCAGAAGCCATGAGACCCACCTTCAAATCAAGCAACCACTAACTCACTCACTTACTAACTTTCTCCACCAAGTTAGTCACATCTCTATTCTCATCCCTCACAAAGTGACATGTACCCTATTCTTGTCACCAATGAAAATCTTGCACTCCCCCACTAACCCAATAAGGTTCAGACCCAAGGGCAGGAACAACATTTTCAAGCTCCAAGCTGCTGTGGCTCAATATGACTGGTCAACAACCACAGCCATGCAAGAGCTAGACACTATGGTCAACAATCGTAGCCATATATTAACTATACACTGTGGTAAACAATCACAGTCATGCAATAACCAGACACTGTGGTCAACAATCACAGCCAAGCAAGAACCAGACACTGCAGCAATCTTCATAACAATTCTCCAGGCCCTTCAAAACGGATTATTTCCTCTTATCTCTCAGTTTCACAAACTAACCAGAGCAGATGGCTAAGTAAAGAACTTAAAGCTCTGCTCAAATTGAAAAAAAAAAAAAAAAAAAAAAAAAAAAAAAAGCCTGGGAATCCTAGAAACAAAGCAATGCTGTAGAAACCATACAAATAGATGGTAAGCTCAGGAATCTGGTCAAAAAGATGTCGGGAGGGGGAAAAGAAATCAGCCTGCCTCCAAAAACAGCAAACTATTCTCTGCAACTAGCCTAAAATACTCTAGGTCCAGGTAAGCCATATAGTCAGAAAGAAGAATCCTGTTCTCTTCCAAAACAGTTCCTACTCTTCACCAAATGTCTCACTGTCTCCAGATGACCACCTGACAGAATTCACCAAACTGCTCCCTCCCAGACCCTTAAATAACATCACTCTAGACTGAAGCCAAGAAAACTTTGCACCAACCATTCCAATAAAAAATAAATAAATAAAGCCAGAAGTGTGGATCAAACAATTAACTAGATCCCAAATGACAACTCCCAGTGCTATAACGAACTTCACCTTTGTTTTTGAAGCCTTATCTAAATACATATGCCTCCCACTAAGACATATCTTTAACCTCTCACTATGGAAAAATGTTTCCCAAAATTTGAAAAATTGTCATAATTATCCCACTTCCAAAATCAAACAAGCCATTATCTGCCTCTGATTTTAAATCAAGCTCTATACTGCCCACACTAGCTAAGGTCTTTGAGACACTAACCTATAACTAACTATCGAAATATTTCACAGAGCAACACCTCCTCTGGCACAACCAATATGGCTTCTGAGCAACCCACAACACTGTGTTGGCCATCTGGACCTTCAATGATGACATACCTTTAGCTATGGATAAAAGTCATGTAACTGGTTCAATTTTTGTATATCTCACCAAGGCTTTCAGCAGCATTGGTTACTCCCTCCTCAGAAAAGGTGCAATACTACCCAGTGGTTCACGAACTTTCTTTCTGACAAAATTTCAGAGTGAAATTAGGGTCTAAACATTCTGCATGAACTCCATTGTCAAACAGGTACCCCGAGATTCTGTCCTTTCACCCCTGCCATTTTCCATATACATCAATAACTGCATCCAACACAACACCAGCCATATTATATACCAATGACACGGTCATCTACAGGTCAGACTTCCCGGAGAAACATTATATTACTTCTCCAGCAAGGCCTCTTCTCCCTGAGTGTCTCAATGCTAGACAAATTCTCTTCAACCCACATAAAAGTAAGTGATGCTTCTTGATACCCCAAAAAGCTAAAACAAACTCCATCTGACTTACAGGAATCATAGAATGTGATTCTCCTTGAAACAGCCGGCTCATTTAAATATCTGGGCATTTGGCTTGACAAACACCTCAACTTCCAACTTTGCATCCATCCAACAAAAGCTAAAATCCATCAAACCCTTTTCTAGGCTTGAAAAGATTCCCACTTTTTGTCGCCAGGAGGGAGAGAAGCCACAGTGAAAGATATCCTCCTATCACAGCTAATACACACGTTCCAAATCTTTGCCACTATGTCAAAGAAAAAAAAAAGTCAACTAACAACAACATTTGCAGCTTTATAGCCACAGCCCTCCTCCATCTGCTCTCTGATCTGAACACCACTACTATGTAATGAAAAATACCAACTAGCTCCCTATCCAACAGGGTTTCTTCTTATCTCCTTTCTACTCAAAATTCTGAGTCAAAACACCTTCAACTACCTGGCCAACAAATATTCTGTAAGACAGAGAATCTATAACTGCATATCACAAAGTGCAATGTTGCCCTTTACTTTAGCAGCATAATGAAAAAATGCAGTAACCACAGATTCTCTGTCCCAGGCCCCAAAGTGTGGCATTCGCTACTCCCCATCATAAGGGACTCAGACAATTACCTGAACTTCAGCAAGTCCCTTAAAGATCATCTGACAAAAAAAGCCAAATGCCAATTCATAATGGCAAAATAATCTAAGTCTTAAAGGCACATTGTTTTATATCTATTCACTGTATACGCTTCAGATTGTACCCCATGCAGCAATGGCATAGTGTCTTGCATCTCACTACTTCCATGCCCCAGCACTGTTTTGTATACATCTTATCTAATTACTCCCTCCTATCATCTCTATTCTTTTACAACCTCTGTTTTTCTCATTCCTTCCTGCCGCATCACTGATCTCACTCAATTCCCTTTATTCAAGCAACGTACTTTCAGAAGAGTTCCTAAATTTAGTAATCCTTTAACCTCTTTTGCATAGAGTGCAATGTATTGTATGCTTATGTAATTTTATCTTGTATGTTCAAAACATGTCTGTCATTTATTTGCTAGTAGTTCCAGAGTCATGGAAGGCATGATACACTAAGCACGGATGATTGACCCTGAACTGCAGAGGTCAATGACGTGCAATACCACCAATGAGTAGATTCTGCTGCATATACAGATCTGCTAGTGCTGTGCCTGACCTGTGCATGCTTTCACCATCTGTCTTCTGTAACTCCAGACTGCATGCCATGCAAAAGTTTGTACAATTTTTCCTTTTTGTCTTGCAGCTAGAAAATATGTTAATTGTTTATTTAAAAAAATAAAAAAGTGGTTCGAAAAACTAGCAAACCAGTCCACAGAGAACTAGATAAAACTATTTATTAAACTGTTTTAAGCACTTTTTGTAAGCCTGATGGCAAACTTCATCAGAAACAGTTACAAATACAATAAAACTTTCTTTAAAAAGAAACAGGTGGTTAACATCAACCAATTGCATCACTTTGTTTGACATAAATAGAAGCACCTTAGATTTAAAGTGACAACTACCTACATAAACCAAAAGCAAGACTTCATTAATGTTTTAACATACCTACGAAGTAGTTTCACAGGGCAAGGGGCAGTAATCATTTAGGCACAAGGTGGGAGAGCCATTGTGTCAGTTGTCATCTAACAGTAATTGTGTGTAGGTTTGTGTGGTTGAACACTATTTTGTACTGTGCATGTGACAGACATAAGGGGGTGGTGAGAGTGGGGTGCTGGTGTCACTGATGTGTGTGTGCATGTGCGTGTGTGAAGGTGAGTATTGTGGAAGTCTGACAGAGGTGGAACAATCATGGGAAGTGTGTCTGTCAGTATGTCCAGCAGTGCAGGGACACTTTTTCATGCAAACATCCTGTGCAACATGCCCACAATGTTGTACATGTGGCCATGCACTCCCTGAGGTCATCATACAGACTTTTTGCTACCCCTAAAAGTTCAGCATGGGCTGTGGTAGTTTCAGCTTTACCCTATATTATGGAGCTGCACATATGATGGGTTGTGTCCATTGACACAGCTAGCTCAAGTGTTGGACTTTACTCATGACATACATGGCCATTGGCATGATGTTCAGCCATGTCTTCCACTTACTAAGTGGAACTTGTAGCAACAAGGGGGAGTGATCCTCATGTGAAGATATCCCTTCTCTGGTGGATCTGTCTGCATAGTCCTGTTCTTGCATGTCTTCTCTGTGCTTGTGGTATGGGTTCCACAGGCAAAGAAACCATATATGTTCAATGTGGAAGGGATGTGGACACCACATTGTCCCTGTCCAACACTGACACCATGACCATGCATTCATCATCAGAGCCAGACAGCTCATTTACATCATGCAGCATGATATCCATGGTAGAGGACCCTGGTAATATTGTGCATGTGTAAACACACACACACACAAAATTCACCTACACTAAGAAAAATCCTTCACCGGTAACTGAATGAAGAAACACTACCTCATATAACTGTATGGAAAATTAATTGGTAACATTAATTTTGCTGGTTGTCTCTGTACCTGTAGCCCTGATTTTCTTGTGAAATGAAGTGGGCATGCATGTAAAATGCATTAATCATTACTTACCTGCTGTGGAAGATATGTGCAAATAGAAGACATATACCAGTGTGGGGCATTTACAACAGGCTTTTAGGGTGGTCAGCTGAGCTCTGCACCAAGATTCAGGATTCCACCCATGGAGTGTAGGTGGCAGGAACTTCTCCATATCTGTTAAAGATGTTTTGGCCAGTGGACTTTCTTCCATTGCTCTCTGCTCCTGTGCTAGTTGTTTAGACCAACCTTTAGCAGCACTTATCTTGTTGGTGGCAAACATCTCCCATGATTACCCATCCTTTTCTGACCATCAACATTATTTTTATCATTAATTGCATCCTGACAGGCACATTCATAAAAATGCTAGTCAGGGTTGTCATGGCTGATCATCCACTGACCGTAGATATGGAGGGCCTGTAGTACTGGAAAACTTGCTTTTATAATACTTTCCATGTTGTAGCATCCTCCTCTTAAAGGGAAAAAAAATATGTGAGAATATTCAAAGCCCTACCTGACATGCATACTCATACAAACTGTAGGGTGCCTGTGTGACACTAAGTATGGGATTTGCTCTATCTGTGTTGGGAACACATCACACAGCTATTAGGCAGGTATTTTATGTAACAGATTGTATCTGGCCAGCACCCCAGTGGATTGTAGATGGGGAGGAGTTCTAGTGTCCTCTGACGTACTGTATTCCACAGTTACATATCTTACGTGTTACACGTACTACAGGGTGGCTGTGTTAGTCTCAGCATACATTTTATCATGAATGTTTACTGTTTATACACATACAGGAAAGTACAGGACAATTAAATATTGGGTGTGTTCCCTAAAAAAAGGCCACAAGTGCATCATACAGACCATAGATGATTTGCTGAGTAACAGGAACAGGTCTGCTACTGCTTTAGAATGTATGTTAGGCATTTGCATGAATGTGACTATATAGGGTATAGATGTGTGCTGTCGATGGATGAACACTCTTTACAGGTTCTTTCACAGGTCTGCCTAAACACTCAACATTCCCCACAGAAAAAGGACATTTGTAAACACTGACATCTTTTTACTAGAAAATGCTGCATTTCTCTAAGGTACCAGTTATGATGTGAGGTATTGCCTGCAATTCCAGGAGAAGTATGGCAGTGGATGTGTAAGATATGCTAGCATAGCTAGCTGGAGGTTTGCAAAGAATTATATGCCATTTGTATAGCAAACTGATTTGTAAAGGTGCTTGTGTTGAATATGTATTTGCAAAGCTGTTTGCATTATAAAATGTACAAACAGTGGGTCCTGCTGGACAGAAAAGAAATATACCTGTATGTCAGACTGTATTGTAACTGTTGAAATGAATATATTGTAACAGAGGATTCTGGAAGAGAAGAGGTTAATCTCAGTCCAGCTAACTTTGAAAAATAGTCTGAAATTAAATTATCTAGTGTAGGCCATAAAGATTATATCTTACAGTTCTGATTGCAGCCAGAGACAAGATGTGTGTGTAAAGTGAAATCATAGTATAATAGCATGCACTCACATTTGTTTGTTTAGTGACATTATAGTACACTAGTATCTGCACTCACAATTATTTGTTTAGGGATGTCATAGAATACTAGGATACACTCTTGTTTAGTGGCATCACCGTATTACAGAATGCACTAACAACTGTTTGTTAAGTGACATTATGGTATACTAGCATCTGGACTCTCAACTGTTTGTTTACTGGTGTCATAGTATACTAGCATCTGCACTCAATTGTTTGTATGGTGACATTATAGTATACTAGCAAGCACTCACAATTGTTTTTTTGTGACATCATAGTATTCTAGCATGCATTCACAACTGTTTGTTTAGTGGCATCATAGTATACTAGCATCTACACTCACAGTTGTTTAGTGACATCATATTATACTACTATCTGTACTCACAACTGTTTTGGTGACATCATAGTATACTAGCATCTGCACTCATAATTGTTTGTTTAGCGACATCATAGTATTCTAGTATGCACTCACAATTGTTTGTTTAGTGAGATCATAGTATACTAGCAGTGAAATGCTGTATATAATTGTATTTTAGTCAATGTTTGAGCTCAAGCATGTCTTCAAGACCATGGCACATTCTTCTTTAACAAATCAGTTAAGGTCGTAGGATAGTGGAACAGACTGGTACAAACTTGCTCAAATAGTTAATCATGCATAGGGTTTGACTCAGGTCAGTCATACAGGACAGATTTTTCAACTCAGCAACTGCTCAGATTTTGCTTGCATCTGGTTTGATACTATTAGTCCATATATGGTACTCAGAATACTGAATTTCTGTTTCACTAAAGCAAACATTTACCTTGGTTAAACTTAAGACCTGATTCTTTGATTGCTTGCAGCCTGCATCTACCCTCAAATCATGCATTCCTCTGTCTGGATAAAGCATCTGAATGGCATCCATAATGGCAAGAGCACCATCTAGATCCTTGAGTAAATCAGTTATTCTCAGTTGCTGAGGTTACGTTAAAGGACAGCCTTTTGAAACAGTAATGAAAGTTGACAGCTTTTGTCTTTCTTTGTCTAATGTAGAAAACACTTTTGCATAAACTAGCTTATGTGCTATGTCTTCTAATGTCGGTAATATAAACCTGTCACACACGACAGCATCATTGAGCTTTTCCAAATCAACACAGATTTTCACTTGACTATTCTTTTTAATTACTGGGACCACTGGGGGACACCCCTCATTCGGTTCAATAACACTTCCTGTAATGCTAAAGCTTTGCATCCATTTTGGTTCTGCTTCAGGTTTGGCCCGCAAAAGAAGTGGCACCCTTCTTAGCGTAAAGCATATGGAATGGTTCTTGATTTAAGTCTGAATTTTACTGGTTCACTCACATTCAAGCAGGCCAACTTCACCAACCATGTCTACACTAACTTAATTTATTCTTGTTATTAGGCCCATTTGAAATGCCACAGCTCTGCTGAGCAGATGTTTATGTATGAACCGTCCATCGCATCAATTCAGACTTGCACCACTTCCCCTTAGGCATGGCTAGAAATTTGCCAATACACTCGATTTGTCTTTTTCTCATGCGCCTGCAGATGTTATGAAAAACATCTTTTGGCAGCATATGATATTACAGTTACATTGGCATCACTATGTATTTTAAAACTTACAGCTGTTGCATGCATTTTTAATTTTCACTTACCAGTCAGCTTCTGTATCTGCCACAGTAGTTATTCAACGTAAGAAAAACTGCTTTTTGTTCATTATTTTTATTTTAATTACAATTTTCAGTAGAAATCTCTTTAACTTGCTTTATTTTACAAATTACAGAAAAATGGCTTAGTCTCTTAAATCTCTTATACCTTCTGTCACATGCAGCGCACTGATCTAACTCTTTATAGTAATAGTCCCCCTCATACATTTACTTGGCTTACTCTCACCTGCTCCCTGAAAATTAACATAGTCTGATTAGCATTGTGCCTTTTATGAAAGTTACCATTAACTCTTGTGTTTCACAACACACACACATTATTTGACATATTAGCATTCTGTCTTTTTACCAGTCTAGCTAATCTAGCTATTTGAATTGCTTTAACTTCAAACTATAAGTTTTGTGATTGTTCCACATCAGCCAGCCCAGTCACAATTCTACCACCTCTTTGTTCATCTTTAGCCATATTAAAACCACAGTTTTCTGACATTTCATAAAAATCATCTCACAAATGCTTCTACACTCTTGTCCCTTGCTTTGTAACAGACACATATTAAAAAGTTCTTTCCTGTCCATATACAAGCACAACTTGAATCTATGTACTGCTAATGGACAGGAGTAGTTCCTAAATGCTTTATCCCATGCATGCGTCCCATCAAATTAAGTATAGTTTGATCACAGGTATTCGCATTTGTGGTATATGATAATCGACCATGGGATGGATAAGGACAATCCTAACCAAATGGGACAGGTTAATTCAAGCACAAAAAGGGAAATTGACTAGGCATAAAATGGCTCAAAAGGGCAACTAGCCTAGTACTTACCTATGAACCTTAAACCAGGACCAGGAATCCTACTGTATTGTCCTCAGGGGTGAACTAATTGCTACCCTGGAAGGGTGGAAGTTTTTGAAATGGTTTTATAGCTTCCAGATGCTATAACACATCTTAGCAAAGCTCTATGTGTGTGTATTATGACACATATGTGATAGATTCTGGTTCAGTTTCTAGTACAGGAGTTAGTGTGGGAACCAGAGTCAGATGACCAGATGTATGTGATATCATTCTGTAATCCAGCACTGAGATGAAGTTTTAATACTAGATGAGACAGAAGTCTCAGGCAGTCTGTTTTTGAAACCTGAAAAAGAAGGATCCCTCACCCACATCATCTTGCCTTGCTCTAGTAAGTGAACTATAGAGCAGTAATTCTTTAATCAGTCAGAAAAATATAGTGAGATTAGTTAAGCATTGTTTTTCTGTATCTGTGTGAACCTTTAAATCTGTGTTATTTTATATGTCATGTGATTGAAACTCTGGTTGTTGTGTCTTTTGGCTTTTCCCGGTTAGGGGTCGCCACAGAGGAACTCCGGTCCGCTAATGATTGGCAGTAGATTTTTATGTGCCGAATTGCCGGCCCTGACGCACAACCTTCAATGAAGGTACGCCCATTCACACATGTCTCCACATAGAAGACTCTCTAGCTGAGAATAGAACAGGACAACGTCTTACTGTTAGGCGACAACGCTACTGCAGCACCACCACCGCAGTCTGTGAATGAAACTCTGGTGTTTATTGTAAATACATATTTAGCAGTTTCATGTTCTTTTATTATTTATTATTAAATATAAACATTTCATTGTGGTTGGCCTTTTAGAGAATATTTTAACCTTTGAGAGTACTTATATTTATTTGGTGACACTGTGGCCACTCCTGAAAGCCTTGCTGCATTGGTGAAACATTGCCATTTGTGTTAGTGTTAATTTTACTCAGAATAATTGGGTACCCTGTTAAGAGCCTTAGAGCAGTTGACTTTGGACTGTTCTGGTGGCAGTATCTACCTTATAGTCTGGGCAAAGGGGGCATAGCTGGTAAACCTGTACAAGCCTTTCCCAGGTGTGTGTGTGTGTGTGTGTGTGTGTGTGTGTGTGTGTGTGTGTGTGTGTGTGTGTGTGTGTGTGGTGGGGGGTGTGAGTGAAAATCAAATCTCAAAGAGTGTGTGTGTCAGCTACTTGGAGCAGGGACACAGAGCACTGGTTTCACAGGGAGGGTGGTGGAAGACTTGGAGTGGAACACTTGGCTGAGGACTCAACTCTACAGCTGTGATCAGTGTGGCATATTATTTGAGGCCTAGAGAGTGGGAAACCCAGCCCCAGAACTGAGTGTGCTCCCTGTGTGCTCTTAAGGGAAAGTGTGCTTGTTGCAGAGAGCTGCATCTGGAAATACTGTGTGTGTATCCATTTTTGTTCCAAGTGAATGTCTCTCAGCAGTGTCAATGGCGAGGATTGAGGCTCTTTGATTGCTGGCCCAGAGAAGGGATGTCACAGTACCTTCCAGCTAATATAGAAAAAACTGCTGCCTATGCATGCTAGACCCCCCCCAACAGCCAATCACAGACAGCACTGTTTACATGGTATAGCAGATACTGCAGTGGTTAAGAAGCTGTGTATGCCTTCCCCCAATAGTCATAACAGTAAACATGGAAGACCACTGTTATTATGCTATAACCATGGTTGTATCTATTAACAAACACATATACAATATTAAAGGCATTGCAGAGTATCAGCTACCCCAAGAAACATTTACCCTGCAATGGCACTGTACAAAAGGTATGACAACACCTCAACCTGTCAGCATGGATGATCCAGTAAAATAGAACATAAACAGACATGTTCTACTACCATGATTTCAAGAAAACTCTAAAATAAATGTTGTGTCTTTTGGCTTTTCCCGGTTAGGGGGAGCCACAGCGAAACTCCGGTCCGCTAATGAGTGGCAGTAGATTTTTACGTACCAAGTTGCCAGCTCTGATGCACAACCTTCAACAAAGGTACGCCCATTCACGCATGTCTCCACACAGAAGATGGTCTAGCTGAGAATCGAACAGGACAATGTCTTACTGTGAGGCGACAACGCTACCGCAGCACCACCACTTCAGTCAAAATGCAGAGGGATAATAACAGGCAATATCAACTGCCAGGATATACAGTTACCTTTCCAACCAAAGGCTTCAGTGGAAACCTACTCTGCAAATTTTCATCAGGCTGTAGCAATTGCTACACTGTAATCTTTTGTACTGCACTGAGGCTCATGGCAGTCAATGGCGCTTACATTATGAAATTGTGAAGCTTCCAGAATGGCAATTTTGCTATTGAGGCGCCAATTAACAAATGCTTGTGAATCTCAGGTTTTACTTATTGCAGGTATGAGCCAAGCTGTTTTAGAGCCTTCTTTACTTACATTCACTCTCATGAGCCCCTGTAAAGAACATTGAGCTTATGTGGGCTGGTCAACAACCCCTTTAGGGATGAGGGGAAAATCAGAGTAGTTTTGCTGCATCTAATCACACTAAAGAGCAAAACTGTTGTCATACTTAAGCAATGAGGACATTGTAACTGGTCATAGTAACAAGCTGCTTGATGTTATGCATTGTGTGCCCAGAAAAACTCACCATGTGTGACCACGAGAGGGCTACAATAGTATTCTGGAATGCAACCTCTTGAATGGCTATGGCTTTCAAGAACATTGATGTTAGTATTAGTGCAGAAAAGAAAGACAAGTGTTTTCATATTTGTTGCATAGAGACTGGCAAGAGTGCCTAACTAGGGACTCTTATGAGTGGATACCTGACACAGTCTTGACAGGTTGGTGTCTGATGCCACTGGCATATTTCACTCTCGTAAGCAATGCTGGCACCATTACAGTAACCTCAGGGACTACCGGCCTGACCTTCTTTGCTGCTGGGAAGAATAGTTAAAAACAAGGGCAACTTAGATGCATTGTAAGTACTTGTACTAAACGACTGCCTATTAAATTGTATTATACCTTACATATGCTAATATTGGACATGTAATTTGTGATTTATTTTTGCGTTCTTTTTTATATTTTTTAGCTTGGAAGGTTATTTTAGAGAACTGCTTTCTGTATTGGAAGAGAATGGAGTGGCTGTCTAGGTGAAGGTGTGAGTATGGAAATTTCCACATTGTGATACCTGATGAAGCACGTCAGCGTGAAAGCTCTTATGTGACATTTTGTTAATAAAATATTTATTTTTTGAACAGTTCACTTGTGAATTCTTTGTTGCTGGATTGTTCTACCTAACATCAGGTTTGATGCAGAGTAAAAGTATGTATTGGAAGGAAAAAAAATATAGACACACGAAATATAAATACCCTTCATTCACTATTTCACTTCTATTCTGCATGTCCTCCCTGTGTTCGCATGTGTTTCCTCTTGGTGCTCTGGTTTCCTCCCACATTCCAAAGACATGCACCTGGTACTTTTCTCCCTGGGCCTCCACTGAAAATGGGCTCTGTCCCAGTCGGATTTTCCCGGTAAACAAACGTTAAATAAGAAAAATAAATAAATAAAATTCTTATTTTTTTTCTATTTACCTTGTGTAGATTCCTCAGCTTGCTGCAAACCCCTTCTCTACTTTCCTTTACAACCATTTCCACTCCATTTAATGGTTTACAAATATAGATTTAAACATTGCTTTAAGCCCTTTAATCTTCCCTGCAAGAATCCCCATAGTACCACAAAGTAGAACATGTTCATCCGCTTAGGCGCATATGTCCTGCATGCTCACCTGTTTTTTTCTCAACATTTCTAGCAGCACTTGCATAAATTCTTCTTTCCATATAAATCCTGTCATTTCCACTGGAGAGATTTGTAATTAGCAGTGGTATGGGCTGTGGATTTCCATCTAGTTAACTGATAATTGCCTTTGGGGCACATTATTCTAAGAGTTATGCCTGCAGGGAGCTTACCACAATTCCACAAGGAATATTTCTGAATACTAGTACAACTGTTTTAAAAGTGAATTTTACATTTCTCTTTAATATCTCATCAGAATTCTTTCAGTTCTAGGCATTCACAGATGATATGAGATAATGAACCCTGTGTTACGTGAGAAGTAAAAGGTATTTGTGTAATGATTAAGCTGTCCAAGGTAAGTGGTATCTTGTCATGGAGGAAATGAGAGATCTGAAAACATCCATCTTGGTTTGAGTGCTGGAATACACAAATATTCTTGATAAAGACAAAGAAGCAGGATGAAGATCCTGTAATTATATATTGGAAACTTGGCAAACCCGAGAAACATGCACACTGATTCGCTAATCCAACCAGCGTACACACTGTAAATCGAACATAACCAAAGGAAGAAGTCCAGCTGCTAACATATCATGCTGCAGTGACTTCTAATGAAAATAACCCAATGAAAAACACGTTACCAGCACACATAATACAAAATTAAACTCCGGTCCAACTCCATACTGTATTTAACCATTGAAAAATAAAAACAAACATAATAAAAGGAAAAATGTTTAAAAAACATCTCACATGCATACACAGTAAAACACTGTACTGGCAACCACAGTAGACATTCACATTCCTGTCATACTGCAAATACGGTGACTGCTTGGCTTCATAACTTTTGTTGGTATGCAAAACTAACTTAAAAGCATTACTGGAAAACATATCTTTTCGCCCTCGTGACCAAGCCACACTAACCATGGGTAAATCCAGCATTACCCTCACTCAGCTGTGGGTTACTGCTTAAATAATTTAACGCCTAATTACTACTATGCATTGTTTGGAAAAGAGTGTAGGGATGCATGGGACCTTTAAACCCCAGCTACTGTGAAGAAGAGGTACATCAAGCAACCATCCTGATCAGCTTGAGAAGCACAGTCTCAATGCTAGATAAATCAGGTTGAGGTATTCAGGGGTACTAATGTGTCACAAATTTCTCCAGACAGCTACATAAAACCTTTAAGACATCTTTGTAGAGATACAATGGTTGCTGCATAGTCATCTTTGAATAAAGATGGGTCAAATATTGATGAATTTAGTTTAATGTAGGATTCCCTAGGATCATTTTGTTACAGGAAGCAGTGATTTTAAAGAGGCATGTTTTGAACATAAAGAAAAGTAGGTATTCTGAGTCCCCATAATGGTTTTGAGTTATAATGAAGTGATTGTGGTGCTTTGGATCAGTCTTGCAACACAATATACTTAAAACGTCCCTGTCACATTTAGATGAAAAATTTTGTGGATGTCTCATAATAATGCCTAGAAGAACATATGATAAAATGGATTTAACCAAGAGCACTTTGAATGCCTCCAAATGGCTAGCAGTGAAAATAATATTTCTTGTATAAGATATTTATTTATGTGTCTTATCTAAAAATGGTTGGCTGCTAGCTTCATGCCGAGATATTTGATGAAAGAGTGAGACTGAACAAACTTGCAGGTACCGTAAAATTCACCAGAAGTCAAGAAGTTAGTTGAAAATAGAATTTAGTATGTTTTGTTAATTTTAGATCCAGAAATAATAGCCTACCATTTAGTTAATGGGTTTAATACTGGGGTGATTTTGAAAATGATTATTTAAGAAGACAATTAAATTATTTTTGAAAGGGGCAATCTGACTGCTTCCTGTTACTTGAGAAAATATTTGCTTTGAGTAAAGAAACTAGGACTCAATGAAACAGCTGCAGCTTCCATAGCTAGCACAATTTCTCACTCTTTCTTTTAATGGCAATGAAAAAGAAACAGATATGTCAGCCTAACTTAATTGTAGTGGTTCAGCCTGTATATATAGTTAGATAGAAGAAGGTTAAATTTCTGGAGTGTAAGAGGTATGACCATTTGATAAACTCGAAAGCCCACTTTGTGTAAAATGGTAATGCCCAAAATTCCACTTACATTTTGGCTGATTCTAGAGCAATAGGGATGCTGTCAATATGTTTCCCCAAATGTGTGTACCTCTTATGAGACATGCATAGTCTCCTCATTTCAACAAGGCTTGATAGGGTTTCAGGTATCTAGTGCAGTCACTTGTAAACACTGTGCAATTTTCATTTAAAAGAAAAAAACAATTGGACTGGAATTATATGGAAATGTAGGGACTTTTCTTGGATTTAAAATATGGATAATGAGTTAATTCCTCCATGATGGAAAGTGAATGACATTTTCTAGTAAATGATTACACATCTGCCATAGCAGGTATATTGCTTGCAGAAGAAGGGTGCTATACAGAGGACATTTTGAGAGTAAGACTGGAGTTTATATTAATTATTTCTTCTCTTCTAATAAGAATAATAAGAAATTGAGCATTTTCAGGGTTTAAAGCTGACAGCTGTAAGATCATTGAGTTCAAAAGTGGGGGAGTGCATGTAGAAAATGAATGTTTTTTCTGTCATAAATAGAACTGAAATGACTTTGAAAAAGGATTAAAGTCTACAATAGAGACAGGGGTTTGCCTAAATTCATGTGGCCTTTTAAATTGGGGAAATATGTTGTTTTGTGACCTACTTGATTTTTATAGCCCACAGTCTACATATTTCTGAGGAGACAACCGACCCAAGAAAGTAATGAAACTGTCTTTAATAGACGTAAGAAGGATACAAAACCAAACAGCAGTCAAAATTGGATCAAGTGCTTTCGCCTGGTTAGTACCAGGCTTTATCAAGATCTTGATAAAGCCTGGTACTAACCAGGCGAAAGCGCTTGATCCAATTTTGACTGCTGTTTGGTTTTGCATCGTTGTTACGTCCATTAAAGACAGTTTCATTACTTTTTTGGGTTGGTTGTCTTCAACTGTGGAAGTTTTTTATTACTTGGACTTTGTGGTAAACTTTGACTATATTTCTGAGGAGACTTCATAATATGGGAGTTTTAGATGATCCATGGCAGTTTCTGTTTTATAATTTAAGATTGTTTGGATACAATTTTTGATTTGTACATGACGTTTTTATTTCAGGGTTGGCTTGATTTAAAGTAGATTACCTAAAGTGGACAAATTATTTTTATAACACATTGAGCTCCTCATGCTATAATTTCCAGAGGCCCATGGACCATGATCTGTAATTTTCTATGTAGAATGCATTTATATGTCACTGATAATATGTCACAATGGGATTCTGAGTTTGCATGAATTACAAATAATTTATAATCTGTTCTGCTGGAATGCAAAATCTAATTGAATAATAAATAATGTTTATGGTTCCAAAGGCACACAGAGTTCCAATGCCTGTCTTGTCTAAATGATTTATTCAGGAAGAAAGAAATCTGGAGGAAAATGAGAGCTTTGAGGCTGTAACAGCAGTGGGTGACATCTCCTAATAATTTATAAACCATTTCTATTCTGTTGCAGATACCGTAGGACTGGCCCAGTCTCTCTAGCTACTGTAACAGGTTAGAACTGTAGAGAATTAATGGTCATCAAACGTTAACCAGATTTGGCAGTAAGACCTGCAATTGTCCTATTAGAAGTTGAAAAAGCTTTCAATGTAAGGAAGTGATGCTGTCCTTGTCTTATTGGGTGACACTCACCTCCTTTCTGATTTTTTTAAGAAAATTTTTAGTAATTTAACATATTTATAATATATACACAGAAAGGAATAAATTCAACATCACATATACAATGTTAGAAATATATTGAATCATCAAGGTAATCTTATACAATTAACAGGGTCTATATTAGAACATCGAAGTTTCACAACTTTGAACGTTCTAATCAGCAAACGTTGAAAATAGCGAAGCTGCGGAACACCAAATTTCTTCCTAGGGAAGGTATTTGGTTGGCTGTTCCTGTGGCTTCACTATTTTCAGCACTTTGGGGGAAAGTTACGGGTCAGGATCAGGTAAGAGTACAATTGTGTGGACGTGAGGGTTAAGGTGCGGGGTAGGTGAGTTAGGGTTAGGGTGCAGGTCAGGTAAGTGTGCGATTGTGTGGACATGAGGGTTAGGGCACGGGTTAGGTGAGTTAGGGTTAGGGCATGGGTCAGGTAAGTGTGCGATTGTGTGGACGTGAGGGTTAAAGTGGGGTAGGTGAGTTAGGGTTACGGCACGGGTGAGGTGAGTGTGTGATAGTGACAGACCTTAAGGTTAGGGTTTGGGTTAAGGTAAGTGGATATATAGTAGTATATGTATAGTCTAGTGTAGGGTTAGATGTAAGATTTTAGGTGTATGTGTGTGGACTGCTGTTTGTTTGCTATGCTTGTGTTGTATGTATGTGTGTCGGAACAGCAAATTTTTTCCCTTGGAAAAAATTTGCTGTTCTGCATGTTAGATAGTGTCAGCGTTCGCTGAACAGGGGTCAATATTAGAACATTCAACATGTTAAAAAGTTGATGTTCTAATATAGACCCAAGTTAACACACTAAGAGTCTTGGCATTTCAATAGCAACATTTTAAGGCTATCCCAACCACAAAAAGTCTTAGTATGATTTATAGATCTTATTCTTTTTCATTTTTTCCATAGTATTGCTGTTAAATTTAAACATTCTTTGAAATGTAGGAAATGAATTTGATTTCCAATTTTTTTTTTTGTAATAACATTTCTAGCAACTGCCACGAGGCTCCAGAACAGCTTTTGATCCATGCAAACATTTTAGTTCTTTTTGTAGTTGAATGTGACTTATTAATACTAGTGCTGCATAGCTTAAAAGTTATCACACAGTCATACGGACTGAATAAATTGAATGTGCACTTGAGAGTTTGTTGTATCAGATGTATAATTATGAACAAGATCACTTTTGCCACATAGAGATACTTTGGTAGACTGCTGCTTATTAGCTAAAGCTCAGCAAAGGAAACAAAAAAAGATAGGGAAGTGTGAATGGTGATAGGAGATTGTGCCAAATTGTGAAGCACAGACCAAATAAATACCAAAATCTACTTTTAATCAACAAGCTATAATATAAATATATATATATATATATATATATATATATATATATATATATTTCTTGTGTTAGTAAATGGGGCATACTCCTTTAGGTATAAGGAGAAAATGGGGTATATGCCTTTAAATGTGCCTTGTGTCTTTAAATGAACAGATATTAGCCAGGCAATTAAATTGTATTAACTAGAATAACGAGACAGCAATCACCTATTTAGTGATGTACAAACAGCTTTAACCAGGAATTCTAAAATCATGAAGTTGTTTCTCATATCAGAGGATCATCATGGTGGCAGAGCAAGGGCTTAATGTGATGATTTCTGGTTCCACTAGTTAGAATGCCCAGATGGGACTTATTGTAGATGCTGCCTTAGGGGAGATGAGTAGTTTGTTGTGGAACTGAAAGAAAGGCCTGTAGCTGTAAGCTTCACTTTGCAGCCTGGTGCTGGAAGGTTGATTGGGACAGAGCCTCTGTGGTGGACTTATCTCTATGGACTGTGACTCTTACTTGTAAGGTAGTGTAAACAGTAAAATTATTTTGTGGAATTGATTGAGAAAGGCCAATTAAGCTATCTTTTGCTTGATTCTTTAAACAAACTTTTTTTTTTTTGCTTTTTAATATTTGTGACTTCACTGTTTTTGTTTTAAGAGTTTACAACACATAAGACTTATCTGTAAAACTCCATGGTGGAGAAGCCTAAGACACTTTTGTCCTGCAACAACAGCCAAACAGTGTGCTGCTTAGGATCAAAAATTTGAGGTGTTATTGTTAACATAATTAAATAAATATGCTTGTAGAATCTCCTGCTTAAGACAAATCATCTTCTTAAGTATTAAATTTATTGCTAACATGTGCCAATTACCTTAGAAAAAGAAGTAACAAACTTATATAACATTCTACTAAACCTATCCCACAGGGATTTAACAGCTATCATGGCATTAGCTTAGGGATATAAAGACTATATTAGCATAGAAATAAGTTGCATTGCACTAAGTTCCAGCTTTCTAATAGTAGAAAGAGGAATAATACATCAATTACTTAAGTAATTCAGGAAATTTAGCCTTCAGTTGTTCATAGAGTTATACAATGACTATTAAATTACCTTATTAAATCTCACCTTTCTGTTCTTTGTCTGCATAGCACAGTATGAGTATGTATCTCTGTTATGTATAAGACTGCCTAAATATATTCCTTTAAGGCAGCATAAATGGATTTCTGGTTCATCAAGGCTGTCAGTATCGTATGTACAATAATTGTCATAATGTATCTCCTTTCAATAAGTCTTTATATACTATTAAATACACATTGGTATAGTGCATTACATGTTATATTTAAGGCCATATGTTTGAGAAATATACTTACATATTTTGCTGTCCTCCTGAGTTCATTTAGGTCTAGGTTCAAAAAGTCTGCTGCTTGTGGTATAGATATCAGTTTATTTGAACAGATGCACTCTTAAATGTGGAAGTAAATATAGATGTCTGCAGTTTCAGTTATACTATTCAGCTGCTTGGAGCTACAAAACTGTCTGATATAATGATTTTACGGTCACTATAGATGGTGGTATCTTAATGTTGAAGACAAATCACTTAGTTGTGTCTAAGGAAAAGTTTGTCGGACATTTGAAACAAATATCCCTTTTGACAGTGTGTTGAGTAACTGCTGCATGATAATTCTCTATCTAACTCTTCATGCAGACTTTAATCTGTTAGACACCAGAAAGTTTTCATGCTGACCTTGGTTATGATTTTGTCTCTTCTCATATTGGGGTGATAACTTCATTTTGAACAGCTGATTATTTGGTCCGTTTTCTTTATAGAAAGTGATTGCCTGTTCTACTAGTAGAGAAACTTTGTCCTATTCTGCAGTATAACCTCAAGTAATGAAGGGTGAAGGATAGTGCCATTTAATTTTTCTGTCCTGAAATACTAGATCAGTGCGTGCCCAGCATTCCATATCATCCTGAACTAGTCTAATGGAACAGTCATTGCCAGACCATGGTTTAGGACTTAAATAGGTTAGATTTGGTTTGGCCTACACAGCATTTCATATTTTTTATTTTGTTGGAAAGAAAGAAATTTGATGATAATTGATCGCATACTTCTGATTATATTCTTGCTTGGGGGAGACGCTGTAGCCAGAGAGAGAGAGTGAGTGAGCGAGCGAGAAAGAGAGAGAAAGAGAGAGAGAGAGAGAGAGAGAAATCTTAACTTGGCTATGGATTCAGGCAGAGCTTTGTGAGAATCCACGCTTGGAGGAGGGCGAGATATATTTTTCCTCTGGCCATTCTAGTATCCCAAATGTGAATACATTGCTTCAGTGATCTGTTTTGATGGACATCTCTCCTTTAATTGAGATGTTGGGTGATGTGCAAGGAGAAATTAGCATGTATTTCCAACTCAGTTACTCTGGAGTCCAGATTTGTGGCTGCATTTTGTAATGTAGCATCTGGTCAAGAATACTAGAAATGTCACTCTTTTTCTCACTCACCTGTATTTTTTGTTTTGCCTCTCTGTGGTTAAGTTGCCACGGGAGTCCCTTTGCTTTCTTCTTGTGCTTGTGGCAAATTAATCTAAAAATTATCAAGATTTAAACATTTTCTTGTGTCTATTTCTTCTGGCTTTTTTGTGGCATTAGCACAGCACTTCACAGTATGAAGTGGTCACATTTCACATTGACTTTATATTATCATGTAGCAAAATTTATGAAATAAAGACAAGAACATTTGCTATGTGGTGCTTACATTGCCATAGCAGAACAAGGAACCCTAGAAGAATTATTCTTATGATAGGTAATACAGCAAATTAACACATACCAGTAGGTTACTGTAGGTGTGGTTGTTGTAGATTCTCTATAACCAGTTTAAGAATGTGCTAATGTATCCTTGATGGTTCTCTGGAACTCTTAAAAAAGTGTGTCATTGAGATATTCCTTAGTGACATACAGCTATAAACAGCAAGATTAAGAGTGTTTTTACAGTCCATAGCAGAATTTGTTATTAAAGTATATCAGGAGGTAGACAAACAGAGCCTCACTAAGGAAAGCACTTTGGTATTTATTAGGGGCAAATTAATCTTAGTATGTTATCAAACAGTTACTCATCTACTGCATTAGTTCTACTGCATGGTGTCAGTAACCAATGAAAATGCTAACAAGAACTGTTATTAGTTCCACATGAAGACGGTAGTTCCTGTTCTGGTCTAGCTAGCTATGTTATGTGAATTGCTGAAGTGAAAGCGAAACAATGGAAGGCTAGCTTCCTCTGACAATAGTAAGGTATAGCTAACAAATCTTGCATGACACTGTAGTAAGAGAGAGTTAACTACAGATAAGTACTGCATTTGGGAAATAAAAGGTTAAAATAGCAGTTATGGCGCATGTATGTGTAGGATAGAGTGCTGCATAAACAAAGTGGACAGACATAGATATTTTTTAACTATATGGTATCTTAGCTGAGAATGCAATAGTGTGTGTGGCATAGCAGGTCTGAGATATACGTCAAATATGATTGCTTGAAAAGCATAATTATAATGTCACTAGAGTAAATGAGCAGCGGACGGCTTCAGTGTTGAAAGAGGCCAATCTTTGTGAGCTATGAGGAAACGAGACAGATTACAAAATCTAGGGGATAGGGTAGTGAGTATTAAACATTAAATTAGTAATGTACAGTTCTAACACAGATGTTGCTGAGAGGTAGTGGAAGCAGGGAAAGGAAGAACCTGGGTCGATGACATGGTTGTATGACTATGGGAATGTTGGGGGGCATAGTGTGGTGCATGCAGGAAGAAATACACAGGTAATGACTTGTTTAATAGAGTAGTAAGAGGCTATAAGAGAAAGAGGATAAGACTGTTATTAAATTAAATTAAGATATGAGGCAAAATCAAAAAGGGAAAGGAGGTTCAGAAGGAGGAGGCATGCAAAAATTGGGGACTGCCGAGGAAAGAGAAACAAATGGGATTTTTATCTAGTGGAGCAGCAGACTGGGAAAGAACAAGGGTAGAGAGGGAAAGGTAGAAGCAAGATAAAGGCGGAGTAATCACTGAAGCAGAGAAAATAGAGGGAAAGGTAGAAGCAAGATAAAGGCGGAGTAATCACAGAAGCACAGAAAATAGGGGGAAAGGTAGAAGCAAGATAAAGGCGGAGTAATCACTGAAGCACAGAAAACAGAGGGAAAGGTAGAAGCAAGATAAAGGCAGAGTAATCACAGAAGCACAGAAAATAGGGGGAAAGGTAGAAGCAAGATAAAGGCGGAGTAATCACTGAAGCACAGAAAATAGAGGGAAAGGTAGAAGCAAGATAAAGGCAGAGTAATCATTGAAGCACAGAAAATAGAGGGAAAGGTAGAAGAAAGATAAAGGCGGAGTAATCACTGAAGCACAGAAAATAGAGGGAAAGGTAGAAGCAAGATAAAGGCAGAGTAATCACTGAAGCACAGAAAATAGGGGGAAAGGTAGAAGCAAGATAAAGGCGGAGTAATCACTGAAGCACAGAAAATAGAGGGAAAGGTAGAAGCAAGATAAAGGCAGAGTAATCAGTGAAGCACAGAAAATAGAGGGAAAGGTAGAAGCAAGATAAAGGCAGAGTAATCAGTGAAGCACAGAAAATAGAGGGAAAGGTAGAAGCAAGATAAAGGCGGAGTAATCACTGAAGCACAGAAAATAGAGGGAAAGGCAGAAGCAAGATAAAGGCAGAGTAATCACTGAAGCACAGAAAATAGGGGGAAAGGTAGAAGCAAGATAAAGGCAGAGTAATCACTGAAGCACATAAAATAGAGGGAAAGGTAGAAGCAAGATAAAGGCAGAGTAATCACTGAAGCGCAGAAAATAGGGGGAAAGGTAGAAGCAAGATAAAGGCAGAGTAATCACTGAAGCACATAAAATAGAGGGAAAGGTAGAAGCAAAATAAAGGCTGAGTAATCACTGAAGCACATAAAATAGAGGGAAAGGTAGAAGCAAGATAAAGGCAGAGTAATCACTGAAGCACAGAAAATAGAGGGAAATATAGAAGCAAGATAAAGGCTGAGTAATCACTGAAGCACAGAAAATAGAGGGAAAGGTAGAAGCAAGATAAAGGCGGAGTAATCACTGAAGCACAGAAAATAGAGGGAAAGGTAGAAGCAACATAAAGGCAGAGTAATCACTGAAGCACAGAAAATAGGGGGAAAGGTAGAAGCAAGATAAAGGCGGAGTAATCACTGAAGCACAGAAAATAGGGGGGAAGGTAGAAGCAAGATAAAGGTGGAGTAATCACTGAAGCACAGAAAATAGAGGGAAAGGTAGAAGCAAGATAAAGGCGGAGTAATCACTGAAGCACAGAAAATAGGGGGAAAGGTAGAAGCAAGATAAAGGCGGAGTAATCACTGAAGCACAGAAAATAGGGGGAAAGGTAGAAGCAAGATAAAGGCAGAGTAATCACTGAAGCACAGAAAATAGGGGGAAAGGTAGAAGCAAGATAAAGGCAGAGTAATCACTGAAGCACAGAAAATGGGGGGAAAGGTAGAAGCAATATAAAGGCTGAGTAATCACTGAAGCACAGAAAATAGAGGGAAATGTAGAAGCAAGATAAAGGCTGAGTAATCACTGAAGCACATAAAATAGAGGGAAAGGTAGAAGCAAGATAAAGGCGGAGTAATCACTGAAGCACAGAAAATAGGGGGAAAGGTAGAAGCAAGATAAAGGCAGAGTAATAACTGAAGCACAGAAAATAGAGGGAAAGGTAAAAGCAATATAAAGGCGGAGTAATCACTGAAGCACATAAAATAAAGGGAAAGGTAGAAGCAAGATAAAGGCGGAGTAATCACTGAAGCACAGAAAATAGAGGGAAAGGTAGAAGCAAGATAAAGGCGGAGTAATCACTGAAGCACAGAAAATAGAGGGAAAGGTAGAAGCAAGATAAAGGCGGAGTAATCACTGAAGCACATAAAATAGAGGGAAAGGTAGAAGCAAGATAAAGGCTGAGTAATCACTGAAGCACAGAAAATAGGGGGAAAGGTAGAAGGAAGATAAAGGTGGAGTAATCACTGAAGCACAGAAAATAGAGGGAAAGGTAGAAGCAAAATAACGGCTGAGTAATCACTGAAGCACATAAAATAGAGGGAAAGGTAGAAGCAAGATAAAGGCAGAGTAATCACTGAAGCACAGAAAATAGGGGGAAAGGTAGAAGGAAGATAAAGGTGGAGTAATCACTGAAGCACAGAAAATAGGGGGAAAGGTAGAAGCAAGATAAAGGCAGAGTAATCACTGAAGCACAGAAAATAGAGGGAAAGGTAGAAGCAAGATAAAGGCAGAGTAATCACTGAAGCACAGAAAATAGAGGGAAAGGTAGAAGCAAGATAAAGGCGGAGTAATCACTGAAGCACAGAAAATAGAGGAAAGGTAGAAGCAAGATAAAGGCAGAGTAATCACTGAAGCACAGAAAATAGAGGGAAAGGTAGAAGCAAGATAAAGGCGGAGTAATCACTGAAGCACAGAAAATAGAGGGAAAGGTAGAAGCAAGATAAAGGCTGAGTAATCACTGAAGCACAGAAAATAGGAGGAAAGGTAGAAGCAAGATAAAGGCAGAGTAATCACTGAAGCACATAAAATAGAGGGAAAGGTAGAAGCAAGATAAAGGCAGAGTAATCACTGAAGCACAGAAAATAGGGGGAAAGGTAGAAGCAAGATAAAGGCAGAGTAATCACTGAAGCACAGAAAATATAGGGAAAGGTAGAAGCAAGATAAAGGCGGAGTAATCACTGAAGCACAGAAAATAGGGGAAAGGTAGAAGCAAGATAAAGGCAGAGTAATCACTGAAGCACAGAAAATAGAGGGAAAGGTAGAAGCAAGATAAAGGCGGAGTAATCACTGAAGCACAGAAAATAGAGGGAAAGGTAGAAGCAAGATAAAGGCAGAGTAATCACTGAAGCACAGAAAATAGAGGGAAAGGTAGAAGCAAGATAAAGGCTGAGTAATCACTGAAGCACAGAAAATAGGGGGAAAGGTAGAAGCAAGATAAAGGCAGAGTAATCACTGAAGCACAGAAAATAGGGGGAAAGGTAGAAGCAAGATAAAGGCAGAGTAATCAGTGAAGCACAGAAAATAGAGGGAAAGGTAGAAGCAAGATAAAGGCAGAGTAATCATTGAAGCACAGAAAATAGGGGGAAAGGTAGAAGCAAGATAAAGGCGGAGTAATCACTGAAGCACAGAAAATAGAGGGAAAGGTAGAAGCAAGATAAAGGCGGAGTAATCACTGAAGCACAGAAAATAGGGGGAAAGGTAGAAGCAAGATAAAGGCAGAGTAATCACTGAAGCACATAAAATAAAGGGAAAGGTAGAAGCAAGATAAAGGCAGAGTAATCACTGAAGCGCAGAAAATAGGGGGAAAGGTAGAAGCAAGATAAAGGCGGAGTAATCACTGAAGCACAGAAAATGGCTTGGAAATGGAGACAAACAGGAACTGAAGAGGGAAGAGGAACAGAAGAAAGGGGCATTGGGAAAGAGGCAGAAAATGTGGTTAACCAGCAAGGGAAAATGGAGAAATAACAGTACAAAAGATTATGGAATGGCAACAAGCTGCAGGAAGAAATAATGAGAAGAGTATAGTGATGGAATCCAATACTTATAAATGAAATGAGGTGGCAGTACAAAGGAAGAAGGAAACGCACAGTAAGAGTCAAGAGTGCCGAATCTGCATCTGAGCAGAGCAAACTACATAATAAACAGTACAATAGAAAGGGAGGGAGTGAGAAAGGTCACAGTGCTGAGTAACTTGTGTCAGAGATGGGAAGACAATTATCTCAGTGAGGTCATTCCCTAGGGATAGAAAGGTCATAGAAGAAAAAAAAAGAATGAAAAGTTTTAACAGGTGGCCAAGGGAGTGATGTGAAGGAGGGGTGTGTACAGGATTTGAAGGAAAAGTATATACTGCAGACTAGCTGTAATCAAGCACTGAGGACTGACAGACCGTGAAGGAGGACATGAAATGTTATTTAATGACTAAATCTGTTCTATTCACTGAAATAAGTGGCAGCATATAAATGATGGGGCTGGGGGAAGGGAGAAATAAAAGGTAGAAGCAGGAGACTATTTATTTATCTTACATTTTTTTACCTGGAATATCTGGGCTGAAAGACCATTTTCATTTGAGGCTCGGAGAGAAAAGCTCCCCTATAATAAAACTATTGCAGTGATATTAACTAACATGAAGTAATATCACAAAAGGATTCTCATCCAGAAAAAGAGGTCATTGTTCCCCTCTACTCATCACTCATTAGACCCATTATAGAGTACAATGGCCCTTGTGGTATGTACCTCACAAGATGTCTACAACAACTGGAAAGACCACAGAAACACCTCACAAAGAGGATTATTGGCATCAAACAGATGCCCTATGCAGACCGTCTCAAAAAACTACAGCTTTACTCCATCGCATATCACCTGATCAGGGGCGATCTCTGCCTAACATACAAAACTATGTCAAACTCAGAGCTGTTGGACATGCTCCACTTAAAGAAATCCCAATCCCTCCGAGCTACACGCTCTAGGGACCTAAACCTTGTCACCACAATAAACAGAACATGTTGGAGGGATAGATTCCTGTCCCAGAGACTTCCCATACTCTGGAACAGACTACCTATCTATGTCAACCAAAGCTCCTCATTAGCACTCTTCAAGAAAATTCTTGATAATTGGATGGGAAATGGGAAATTCACCCCGGGGATCACTTCTGTGGCTCTGCTCGACAGGGGCACAGGAAAATAATTTTCTTGGGTGGCGAAAGCCAGGGTATATTTTTTGGCTAGGCTTGTATGGGCCCTGGGGCCATTAGCCTAGTACCTACCTATGAACCTATGAACCTATAAAAGGTTCCAGTTTGAAAGGTTAACAAGAGAGCAAGGCAGAAATTACATGGGAGACAAACATAGTACAACAAGCCTATAGGAAAGGATTAAAAGTAAAAGAACAGTAATTCCAATAACACATATATTCAATATACCATATACAGACAAATATCAATACCATTGCAGGCAATTGTCACAATACTATGGAGACTTTTTACATCAACACCTAGATTGGCAGTGTATCAGGATTGTGTATAGAAATAATACCTGGCTATTGGGTGGAGGGAAGGTAATGAAACAGAATGAGGAGACAGAAAGACCAGTGTGGATTTGGTGTGATGAAGTTTCGTTTACAAAGGGAAGTAACAAGAACTAACAGAGAATGAAGAGACAGTGGGGTGAACGTAGTGTACGATAATCCGGGAGTAGTACAGGAGCATAGCCAGCTGTTGGAAAGGTGGCGCCACAAGAATGACTTGAATTTGAGATCATTAGAGATGTTTCATATGTGATGTGGTGCTGAATTCCATTTCTTGGATATCTGATTGGAAAAGGGAGAGTCCCTAAAGCTATTGTTGGACTTTCTGACTTTTAGTAGTTTGTCAGATCTCAGAGTTCTGGGGTTAGTGCATGGTTGAATTAAGCTTTTGAGAGCAGGGCAGTTTTCGGGTTGATAGATGATGGAGTGGGTAATAGTTATTTGGTCCAAGGATAGTAGATTGGGTAATCTGATCCATTTTAATTTTTGTAGGGCAGTGCAGTGGTGAGATCTGTAAGGATGATTTATTGCAAATATTGCTAGTTTATTATAGCAAGTCTCTAATTTGTTTATGCTATTTTTTTCTCATATTTATAAAAATGGTGGAGGCATATAGAAGGGTGGAGAGTCAGTGTGTCCTGGTTATGGAGTGTCGAGTAGAGTTAGTAATGTATGGTTTGGATCTGTAAAGTGTGCCTTTCTGATGGTTAGTACTAAGTGTTTATCAAATTTTAACAGTTGTCGATCTTGACTCCAAGGAGTTTGGTGTGTTTCACAGGTTCTTTTTTGGTTTTGTTGGAGGAGTAGATTGTAAAAGGTGGGAGGCGGCTACTTGTTTTAGTATTAGAAAAAAGCAATTCTTTTGTTTTGTTTGGACTGAGTACAAGTTGGTATTCTGAGAGATATTTTTCAATATCTTTGAAAGACTGTTGGGTACAAAAACAGGAATCAGCATGAACATATTGCAGACAATCACTAAAGAAAAGGTAGACACATCCGGACTGATAGAAATGTTGACAGCACAGCACAAGAAATGGGATATGGAGAACTCATGACCCAGTTTCTCAGAAAGGACTGAGAGAGCAAAGGCTAGACTGAAAATTACAAGGGAGGAAAAATGCTAAGTGTGCACAAGTGTGGATTGGTATGACAGAGCTAGATGTTTGGTGAGAATAGAACAACCATGGTGGACTATCATGCACCACAAGCTACCAGATATGTGAAAGGAGACTGTCAGACAGAGTACTGAAAAACATAGCAAGTCAACAAAGAGGACAGTGGTAGTACCTTGCTGTAAGCCAGAACGGTCTATTAAAAGACAAATGGGATGGCGGAAGCACTGTATGAGCTATGAGCCTTAAAAAATAGACTTGCGTCATGAGCAATATGCTAGACGTGGTGCACAGTAATAATGGGTGGGAGTGGGGGTGGGAGTGGGAGCAGAGGAAACCCCAGGGAAAAGAAACCATACCACAGCATGACCAGACACAAAAGGAAAATGATTATGTAAAAATTATAGTAAGCTTGGGCAACAGTAGCATGTAAGTATATCTGGACAAAGGGCAGTGAGATCTGAATACGGGTGGGGGGAGAACAAGAGAGAGAGAGAGAGAGAGAGAGAGAGAGAGAGAGAGAATGGAGAAGGATACCAAAGCCACTGAGCTGCAATGTGAGGAAGCCAGTATAAGGGAAACAATGAGCATACAGGAAATGGGAGAAAAGGGAGAAGGAGTGAAAGTAGAGTTACTCAAAGCCAGTGGGAAATGTGAACAATCTGGTAAGAGGAAGAATGAAAGGAGTTTGAGTTGGTAAGGGTACCAAAACAACGAGTAGAAGGGATTCTGTAAGTCCAGAGGGGACCATAGGAAGGTAAGGTAAGACAACAGCTATGCAGGAATGGGGATTAAAATACAAATGCAGTATTTACTTATATATTGTTAACCGAGTCGGCCCTATTTGGAAGTGCCAACCAATTTAAGGAAAGGAACTGGCATTAGGGAGGAAAGCTCCCAAATTAAGTTTGCTTGTCAATACAATACTACTTTAATTACTTGGTTTTTTGTATATATTGCAAGTGTTTTATGAGTTTTACTGTTTTACTCTGTAAAGGCTGTTGGCAGAAGGAACTGTTCAACGAAATAAATTTTATTGGAAGGTAGAGCTGGGACTCACTGATAGTCTTTGTTGTTTATATATATACATCTTGTTTGCTGTTGTTTGAATATGACAAGTGAGTCCATGTGCTCCTTTCCTAGAATATTTAGAGAGACTGGTATGGAGATGTTTAATCGAATGGAGAAAATACCAGTAATTTGCCTAATGACACTGGTACATCAATGATAAAGAATGCAGTACCAGAAGCTACAGGAGACTCAGGCTTTGGTATTATAAAGAAATGGGAAAATTCCAGGAAGAGAACTACTACCAAAAAGAACATTATTTTAGATAATCCAGATGTACAGGACTTGTGTTCTAAACTTGAAAGATTGATTTTTAAAGAAACATCTACTTTCTATAATATTGGCAGTCTTGAAAGATATATTGAACTGGATATAACACCTAGAGGGTTAAGGTCTATTAAGAATCCATCAACACCATTTGACCTTACTAATGAAGTAGAAGTTAAATTTCATGAACGATGGATAGCAGCTGCACATCGGTGCAGTTTAGAATGGGTGTCAATTTTAATTGAAAGAGACAATATGAAAAAGACAAACTTGTAGTTGAAACTAAACAAGTTTGTGAACAACTGGTAAATATTACATCAAATTCTACATTAGAGAATTTCCTCTCAGGCATTAACACCAAATTAAATAGTTATGAAAAAGATCTGGTAGAAAGAAAAAATCTAAATTAACTAGAGACATTAGAGACTATGACCACAAGAGGGAAAGAAACAGGAGAAAGAGTCAGAAAAATATGCCAGTAAGAACTTCCTGTCTGGTGAAAGTGGAGGGTCTTCATGGGAAGAAGATGACAGAGAAACTTTTCCTAGACTGCCAGTTGCAGCAAACCCAGAAGCATTTCATAAAACCTACTCAGAATCGAATGGACATTATACCAATACCAGGAAAAGGGGCTGAACAATCCAGAACGCCAGAGAGACTCGGGCGATGGACAACATAAGAAAGGTAGATGGACATAACTTACATAGTAATTATATTAACTTGTCCAGTTATAAACTAGACAAGATAGAAATGTCTGTTTTAGAGAAGGGTTTAAAATTTGTACCCACATGCTTACCTAAAAAGTATGAGGTTAAAACTGAATTGTTCCAACTATAAAATGCATTTAAAGGAACACTTCTTTAGATTAAATAAAGCAACTGAGTTAGATACTAACTGTGATGTTTTACTTTCATTAGATAGTGAAACAGAAAGTGAAGAAAGTTTTTATTCATGTGCATCGGGTAGTGAAGATGAAAACAATGCTTATGACTTATTAAATACACATATGCTTAAAGATAATAACTATTTTTACCTCCATGTAAAATTCTTTGAATCTCTACTGAATACAATGTTAGAAAAGGAAATAGAGGGCTTTATGAATAAAAAGCATACTTATAATCTAACAAAATTCAACTGAGTAAAACTGTAATATAGTCTTTAAACAAGCAGACAAAGGGGAAAATTAGTTATATTAAATTCTCATGATTATTATAGTATGTGTATGCAACATCTAGATAACAACAATGTATATTGTAAAACTAACATTAATCAGCTATGTCAAGCAGAAAAGGATTTTGAAAAATTATTACAGAAAGGTGTGAGATTACACTATCTAAGTCAAATGGATATAAATAGAAAAATAAATGTAAAGAACAGAAAATTGCAAAATTCTTTTGCTTACCTAAAATTCATAAGATCTGAACTATTGTGTCAGCTTTTGGATATTTTACTTATAATCTTTGCATCATGTTACATGAAATATTGATAAAGAAAGTTCTGTTGTTACCTTCTTATATACAAGATTCATATGATTTTCTAAGGAAAATAAAAGATATATATTGGGGTGAAAATATGTATTTTATTACGGTGGATGTAGAGAGTCTCTACACTAATATTTCCCATATTTTGGGCTTGGTAGCTACCTTTTTGAATGATAGTCCTAAAACATATTATGTCCTGGAACTGGTGGAATTCTGCTTGAAAAATAATTTTTGAATTTAATGGCAGTGTTCATAGACCAGTTAGAGGTACTGCTATGGGGGCACGGTCTGCACCAGCCTATGCTAACCTGTTTATGGGGCTATTTGAAAATGAACATCTTTATAGGTTGCCTTTCTTTCAAAATAATGTTCTAAGGTATTTTAGATTTATTGATGACCTAATTTTCATTTGTCATGGGGATTGGGAGACATCAGATAATTTCATTGATGAATTAAATAATAACAGATTTGGTATAAAATTTAGTGACATACAAAAGGGAAATCAGGTTAATTTCTTGGATATTTCGCTTAGGGGCAATAATGGCTTTCCCATATATACTAGTATTCATAGAAAATTTGATGAAATAAGCTGGAAAATGTGGGGAGATAGTTGCCACCCCCCCCATACGTTGTCAGCCATCCCCTATGGGGAATTTTGAGAATAAAAGACTCAATTCTGATATTAATATGGCTTTTAGGAGGCCTATAAAGTGGCTGAGATATTTAAAATAGAGGGTATAACGCAGATGATGTAGAAAATAGCTTGCATAGAGCCTTTAAACAGAGTAAGGGCACTACTAGACAAAATAAGTATCAAAGGAGCAATAAATATGGGACTGAACAGGAGAGAATGTTTTGTTACAAAGTACACTAACTTCTCTATGATTGGTAATAAAATCATTATGGAATATTGGAATTTTATTATGAAAGATATAACATCACTGATAAATAAAAAATTAATGACATCATATAGAAAGGGAAAAATATACAGGACTTTCTGATACACAGCATTTATAAAAAGCCTTGTACTAATGAATTAAATGTTGTGAAGAATTTGGGAACATTCCCTTGTGGAAAATGTGCTATATGTAAACATGTTGTAAATGAAGTGAATAAAATAAATGGCAAAATTTTTGTTACAAAAGGCAAATATACATGTATGAGCAAAGGTGTTGTGTATGTCATATTCTGTGATTGTAACAAATATTATATTGGAGAAACAAAAAGAATGCTAGCAGATAGGATAAAAGAACATATTAGAGATGTTAAAATAATAAAATTACTAGTCCTATTGCTGAACATTTTAACTCAGTGCACCATGGAAATATTGAGAATATAAAAGTGTCTGTTCTGGAACATGTTCCATTATATTATAATGATGTTGATAGGCAAAAAATATGTTAAGACAAAAGGAATGCATTTTGATTATGAAATTTGGGACTTTGCATCCACATGGAATGAACAGAGAATGTAACTGGCAATGTCTTGTTTAAGACTATGACTTTAAATATATTTAAGCTATGTGATTTGATAGTTTAATTATGTAATTGATTGATTACTTGGTTTTTTGTATATATTGCAAGTGTTTTATGAGTTTTACTGTTTTACTCTGTAAAGGCTGTTGGAGAGAAGGAACTGTTCAACGAAATAAATTTTATTGGAAGGTAGAGCTGGGACTCACTGATAGTCTTTGTTGTTTATATAAATACTACTTTAATGTTTGTTCTGCACTGGATACTTGTGCGTTTAAATTCATCATTATAGTACTTTCTCATATGAAAGCTGAAACTGCTGGTATGGGAAACCAGGTGCCTAAATGTCCTGAGACTCTTTGCTGGTCCAGTGGTACTAGCAAGTGTCTCTCTATTGAAATGTCAAGACTCATAATACCAAGCCCTGAAATGTCAAGAAAAGGACTTAAAACACAGGAGAAGAGTGAAAATAAACATTGTTTTTCACATTTAAAGTTGTTACTTGCAGGGGGGCAAGCCCTCTGCATATCCAATGTATGATACAAGCACTCCCACACCCCTTAAACTTGTATTTACTGGTTTCAAGATCACTATATTTTGGAGAAATGGGAATAATCTGAGGAACAATCTTGAACTTAGTATGTGCAACTCTGCATTTTCAGTTGTTCAGTCTCATTATTCCAGTACTTAAGCATTTCAAAGAGTTAGTGTGACAACTGCATGGAATGCAGGGGGCCTGGGTTCAGTTCCCAGCACAATGTCAGTATTTTCCTTTCCTGTTTAGTTGTAATTGACAGCAATAAATACACGAAAGGGGAATTACGATTATTGCAAACTGAGTACACTCACAACTAAGAAGTAGCTGACAGCAGACGACACTGTAACAAGGAGACAATGCTGTTTAAGCTATTAAAACTTGGAGTTGTAGCTTATGACTGCTCTGGATGATTAATGATGAATCATAGTGAAGATCAAGGGGAAATGTCCTAATCAATTAAGTTATCAGGTATACAATCCATGAACAAGTAACTACACTGGTATCACTTACTATACTAATAGTCACAACTTGACAATGAGTTATGCAGGATTTACCCCAAACTTTCATAGTTTTATCACGACGATGAACGTTGAATGGGTAAATCCTCTACCACCACTGGCTGACCAGTGATTATCTTTGTTATGCAGTAGAGTCATTTAAGTACTGTATATTCTTATCATTTTAGAAAGACTCCATTGTATAGTGACATTCCTTTACATTACAGAATGTTTCTGCAGTATAGAATTCCTATTCACATACTGTGCATGCACCCATATGCCATCCTCAACACCCATAACGCACTGTGCATTCATTAAAATAACAGATATTTTGGTTTGTATGGACATTGCACAACACTCACCATATTCACAGATAGTATGAGCTGACTGTAATGTACAGAGCAGTGTGCATTCAGTTACCCATCGTTCTATTGTATGTGGGATATTATATGACTTGAGTCTTGCTCAATCATCGTACTAAATGGAATAGTTACTCACAAGCTCGTGAGTTTGTGCTTTGTTACTTATGCTGTCAGTATCTACAAGTGATAGTGAAGTCTCCAATAATACTGATCATAATTCAACCTCTAAGTGCAAGAAATCGGAACAAAATCAAAAATAATGGGGAAACGGGGTCTAAAATTAGAAACAACTTTGAAATATTGCTCTCAGCAATGTAGAAAGATGGCAGAACAGGTTAGCTGTTAGCATGCATTTTCTGAAGGATATAAAGTCTGAATTTCAAAGGTATGTCATTATTTATTTTCTTTAATCCAGAATGATTTTTATCAGAAAACCATAAATTTTGTGAGGAAGAGGTCAAAAATTTAAGGCAAAAGTCTGGACATTTCTGTGAAGATCTGGATAGTTGAGAGTTATGGTCCTAGTGACACATTGTGTTAACAACAGTTATCATATAATTTGTTCAAGCGATAATGTGTAAGCAGTTTAAGCAATTCTAATGCCCACTCAATGAAATGTCATTGAAAATGACTACTCTATTAAATTTACAGGTTCTGGATTCAAATGCTACCAAGAAACTGATTTTCAGTAACATCTTTGTCAAGTAAATCCCTAGACAATGAGCATTCCAAAAAGTATTCATATTATTTTAATAACTTTTTGAGACTCTGCCAGGGGTATAAACCAATATGAGAAGAAGAAATTCAAGTTTACAGTAAAAGATCACAATTTTTAGTAAAGTTACTGAAACTGTCTAAATTTATGGCTACAAGTCCTCGTTAACGATTTGCATATCCATCTCAACAGAGGGAGCTTGTAAATATACCACACCTCACTTTTACTCACTATAAGTCACATTTCAGAAGAAATTTCCATTATTCTTTTATGTGTTGTGAACCCTTTTGGTTTGTGAAATATCCATTAACTACTTTTTCTAAACAGTTATGATTTATCATACAATCAGTTGTCCAACTTAAGCTACCAATATCACTGGATCTGCATATTTATCAGGCGCTTGGTAGCAGTAGGTGCAAAAGTTTTACAAAATCATGCTGAGTTTTCCCAAGAAAAGCAAAACAATTCAGGTCGCTACTTTATACATATATAAGGTGATGATTCAGTTAATGTATTTAACATGTTTAACTATACTAAAAGAATAGCAGTTTGACTTAAAAATTATAATGCTCGCATTTCAGCAATACTAAGAAGAATTTGCTAATTATTTGCCATTAGCTTTATTAGAACCTGCATTCCCAAGAGTCTATTGATGCATATTGCCTAATTAAGGCACAGAGCCAAAGGCTTTGAATTGCTGATGTGCATGATTGGATGTGCTTCTATAAGAGAAGTCAGCTACTCTCTGTAAAGGATTTAATATAGGAAGAAAGCTGTTCGTGTTTAGAGCAGGAGAGTTCTCATGTTCAAGCAAAAGTGCTCACTGATTATTTGGATATATATAAAAGTAAAATGAAGCTTAAGTGTGTTGGCAATAGACAAAATCCCACTCTAAAGTAAAACATAATATGAGAAATGCGAGAAACAGTATGTCAACAAATAAAGCTTCAGCAATGCATGTGATGCAACACAGAACAAAAGTATTCAGTTAAACAGCCATCATCTTGGTGTAGGTTTGATAATCACACCTACATCATCTTGTTGCAGGTGTGATTATCAACATGAACACCGCTGAAAATAATGGTTATGACTGCATGATGGGGTATATGATCTGAAAGACATTTGCAAGTAACATCAAGCTGATCATCACCAGCAAACAACTACAAATGATGTTCCAAACAAAAAATGTATTGGGGTATTCCTCTTGCCAAGGTTGGAAAAAATAAAATAGTGTACTGGTATTATAAAGAGTTATATATAAATGGGGTCCATTTAAGTGATTGAAATTTCAGAGCTTCGAATTTCATATGGCCGAAACCATGTGATTGACATTTTAAAACTTCAAACACTTAAACGGAGATCTCCATACAGTGCAGAACAGGAATATTCCCTTTTCCTAGCCGTAGTGCGATCTCGGAGTTGGTATATTTTAATAGCGGGTGGGGGGGGGGGCTTGCTCCCAGGCATAAATGTGTTAATTTGTTTTTGTTCTTTTTTTATTTTTTGAATGTTCAAAGTTTCAAAACTTTGATCATATGGTCCCGGCCATATGAGATTCAAAGTTCTGTAATTTTGATCATTCAAAGTAGACCCAGGTAAATACCTTATATTATATAAAAACTATGGTATACTAACAACAAAATAGTGTCCTGTATCACAATTGTTCATTTAAACCAGGGCCAAAGAGGGTCCCCAATAAAACAATCCGTTTTTGTTCCCTATATAATAATTTATTTGGCCAACTATCTTTTCTAAAATTTTTATTTGGTTTTAGAACAATAAATAAATCAATTATAAAACTAACAAATAACTATTTACATAGGTCCACAGCTGATCAATACATCAAAGTTATACATCTCAGCGACAATTAATATTTTTCAGGCAAGTCTTTAAGTTTAAGCCAAGATTTATATGAATGTGTAATATTAGAAGTTCTCATCTTTATAGTATGTAGTTCATTACTGCAAACAATTTTTGCCAGACTAATAAATTCAACACTAGAGGCGGTAACTTTACTTTTGCAACCACTGCTTCCAAGTCCCTGATAAATATGTGTGAAGAGCCAGTGATGTTGGTAGTGTAAGTTGGACAGCTGAGTGTATGATAAATCATAACTGTTTTGAAAAAGTACTTAATAGATATTTCATAAACCAAAAGAGTTCACAACACAAAGAAATAATGGAAATGTCAATGTGACTTATAGTGATTAAAAGTGAGGTGTGGTGTATTTACAAATTTCCTCTGCCGACATGGATATGCAAATCATTAATGAGGACTTGTAGTGATAAATTTAGACAGTTTCAGCAACTTTTCTGAAAATGGTGATCTTTTGCTGTAAACCTGAATTTCATCTTCTTGTATTGGTTTATACCCCATTGCAGAGGCTATGATGTTTATGGATCCTGAGGGAGGACTGACAAAAGCCAAAGGCGGCTATACACAGATAAAATTAATCTGCCAAAGTGTAACCCACTAGCTGGAAAAATGCATACAGTAGCCACAGGGGAGGCTGAATCATGCTGCCTTCTTTCATTTAGATTTAAAAATAGTTTCTGATTCAAGAAGCAGGATGGATTGGAAATACAGTTCACATTCTGAAAAATATAATAGGATTCCTGACATATGAGACCTCTGATTGGTAAATAGCACATTGTTTCAACAATCTACTCCTCTGTAACAGGCGTGGCCTTCTTACATGGGCTTCAGCTGTTGTCTGAGCTTATGCAATTTGCTGGTCTCAAGACTGTACCAAGACTTGTGAGCTACCACATGCAGTGATGCCAGACTAATGAAAACTGATTTAAAAATGTCATGTATTTTTTTGTCAATTATTTGATGACCAATGGTATGGATTGGGTATGACTGTTACTCTGACAGCAAAATATGTGAGGAATGATAGCATACATTGGCACTAATTGTCTCTTGAGTCTCATCATGGGACCAAGCAGGTTAAAAAAAATAAAGTGCACACAATTAATCAGTTGAATAGTCAATTCATAAAATGCAAAATGGCTCCAAGAGCATAAAGGGAATATGCACTGCTGTTTCAAGTATGTGCCTTTTAACATCCACCCTTAGATTAGCCTGTACACAGACCACCTTCTAAGCTGCTTCTTTGACCTTGCACCCCAGGCATCTTTTTCAACACTTTATTTACGAACCACACAATATTGCAATTTTCCTTACCTGTGGTGACTGCTTTCACAAAAATTATTTTCACACATATGCACACAATTTCCAAGGAAGGCTGGTAGAAGTCTCCATTTCCCCCACCATTTACTGCTTGATGTTATAGTACTGCCATCACCCTGGTTGCCACAAACCTCCAATCACCAATTTCTTTTAAGTTAAATATGAAATCATGGACTCATTTTCACTTTTATTAGCAGGCCCAAACGATCTAGCCAAGTGGAGACAAGAGCTACAGTCTATTAACCTACAATGGTAAATCATAACTTTCCTTTCAGATAATAAATATTAATAGCTGTATAATAAGATCAGTCACAAGAGCTTTAGCGTGAATAAATAAACCTTACTTATACAATAAGTCAAATAGTGCTGTTTAAACTTAAATATGCGAAGGAATAAGAAAGTATGCAAGAAGAATCAAAATAATATTCAGTCATAGTCGGCAGGGTATAGAAAGAAGAATCTGAACTACAGATAACTAAATATCAACACAATCTCTCAATGAAGACTTGCAGGTCATAACTCACGTTAGAAAACATATTAAAAATACACAGATAGACCTTTTCCACATATGTGTCACCAGTCTCTTCTAAGTAAAGACAAGACAAAACAAAGACCAATCTCAAATATGTGTACATTCCGATTCCCCACTTGTCATCCCCCAGCACCCATCTCATTTTTTTCCTTTTGTATAAAACATTGCATCAGCTTACTCAATCTTTTGACTTTCCCACAGCAAAAGTAACTACGCCAGTCCTACTAACTGTATAGTTTTCAGGAACAGTGTATTTACCTACTAAGGATTACTTCCTCTGAAGTACACTCTAATTACATTATAGTACTCTTGGCTTCCCTGTCTCCACTCCTGTGTGGCTTAGTGATATGCAAGCACTTAATCCCTTCTTGTGAGACTACAGAAAAGTAAACTTCAAAATCATTATTTCATATTCAAAAAGAGAAAAAGTCACACTTTTCCAGGCCAAGGGAAGTACAAATGTTGCAGATAAAATATGTTACTAGTGCAAAATAAGAAAAATAGATAGGAAATATAAATCTTCTTCTTCTTCTTTCGGCTGCTCCCGTTAGGGGTCGCCACAGCAGATTAACTGTTTCCATTTCTTCCTGTCCTCTGCATCTTGCTCTGTCACACCAACCACCTGCATGTTCTCTCTCACCACATCCATAAACCTTATCTTAGGCCTTCCTCTTTTCCTGTTACCTGGCAGCTTCATCCTTAGCATCTTTTTCCCAATATACTCTGCATCCTTCCTCAGCACATATCCAAACCAACATAATCTTGCCTCTCTGGCTTTGTCTCCAAACCTTCCAACCTGGGCTGACCCTCTAATATACTTATTTCTAATCCTGCCCATCCTCGTCACACCCAGTGCAAATCTTAACATCTTCAACTCTGTCACGTCAAGCTCTGACTCCTGCCTTTTTGTCAATGCCACTGTCTCCAACCCATATAACATAGCTGGTCTCACTACCCTCTTGTAGACCTTCCCTTTCACTCTTACTGGTACTCGTCTGTCACAAATCACTCCTGACACTCTTCTCCACCCACTCCATCCTGCGTGTACTCTCTTCTTCACCTCTCTTCCACACTCACTATTACTCTGAACTGTTGATCCCAAGTACTTAAACTCATTCACCTTCGCCACCTCTACTCCCTGCATCCTCACCATTCCTCTATCCTCCCTCTCATTCACACACATATATTCTGTCTTAGTCCTGCTGACCTTCATTCCTCTTCTCTCTAGAGCATATCTCCACCTCTCCAGGGTCTCCCCCACCTGTTCCCTACTCTCACTACAGATCACAATGTCATCTGCAAACATCATAGTCCATGGGGACTCCTGTCTGATCTCGTCTGTCAACCTGTCCATCACCATTGCAAATAAGAAAGGGCTCAGCGCTGATCCTTGATGTAATCCCACCTCCACCTTAAACGCATCTGTCACTCCCACCGCAGACCTCACCGCTGTCACACTACCCTTGTACATATGCTGTACCACTCTTACATATTTCTCTGACACTCCCGACTTCCTCATACAATACCACAACTCCTCTCTAGGCACCCTGTCATATGCTTTCTCTAAATCCACAAAGACACAATGCAACTCCTTCTGACCTTCTCTGTACTTCTCCATCAACACTCTCAGAGCAAACATTGCATTTGTAGTGCTCTTTCCTGGCATGAAACCATACTGCTGATCACTAATCATCACCTTCCTTCTTAATCTAGCTTTCACTACTCTTTCCCATAACTTCATGCTGCGACTGATCAGTTTAATCCCTCTGTAGTTACTACAGCTCTGCACATCACACTTATTCTTAAAAATTGGGAACAAAACACTTTTTCTCCATTCCTCAGGTATCCTCTCACTTTCCAAGATTTCATTAAACAATCTAGTTAAAAACTCCACTGCCATTTCACCTAAACACCTCCATGCTTCCACAGGTATGTCATCGGGACCAACAGCCTTTCCGTTCTTCATCTTCTTCATAGCTATCCTTACTTCCTCCTTGCTAATCCACTGCACTTCATGATTCACTATCCACACATCATCCAACCTTCTCTGTCTCTCATTCTCTTCATTCATCAACCCCTCAAAGTATTCTTTCCATCTGCTCAACACACTCTCCTTGCTTGTGAGTACGTTTCCCTCGTTATCCTTTATCACCCTTACCTGCTGCACATCTTTACTAGCTCGGTCCCTCTGCCCTTTTCTCCCTCCTTAGTGTCCAGCCTTTTATACAACTCTTCATACTCCTTATCCTTATCCTTCACCACCTTTCTCTTTGCCATGCACCTCATCTCCTTATACTCTTGTCTACTTTCTTCATCTCTTTGACAATCCCACTTCTTCTTCGCCAACCTCTTTCTCTGTATACTCTCCTGTACTTCTTCATTCCACCACCAGGTCTCCTTGTCCTCCTTCCTTTTTCCAGATGTCACACCAAGCACCTTTCTAGCCATCTCTCTTACTAGCTCTGCTGTAGTTACACAGCTATTCGGTAACTCTTCACTGCCACCCAGTGCCTGTCTTAACTCTTCCCTGAACATCACCTCACAATTACCCTTTTTCAATTTCCACCATTTGATCCTTGGTGCTGTCCTCACACTCATCCTCCTCTTCTTGATCACCAATGTCATCCTACAAACCACCATCCTATGCTGCCTAACTACACTTTCCCCTGCCACCACTTTACAGACTCCAGTCTCCTTCAGATTGGCCCTTCTACATAAGATATAATCCACCTGCGTGCATCTTCCTCCACTCTTGTATGTCACCCTATGCTCCTCCCTCTTGTTAAAATACGTATTCATCACAGCCATGTCCATCCTTTTCACAAAATCCACTACCATCTAACCTTCTGCATTCCTTTACTTAACATCATACCTACTCATCACTTCCTCATCCCCTCTGTTCCCTTCACCAACATGCCCATTGAAATCTGCTCCAATCACCAGTCTCTCACCCTTGGGTACAGTCATCACCACTTCATCTAACTCACTCCAAAAATTTTCTTTCTCATCCATCGCACACCCAACTTGTGGAGCATATGCACTAACAACATTCATCATTACACCATCAGTTTTCAGCTTCATAAACATCACTCTATCAAACACTCTTTTCACCTCCAAAACACTCTTAGCATACTGTTCCTTCAGGATAATGCCTACGCCATTTCTCCTCCCATCCACACCATGATAAAACAATTTGAAACCACCTCCGATACACCTAGCCTTGCTCCCCTTCCATCTGGTCTCTTGCACACCCAATATACCAACCGTCCTTCGGTCCATCATATCAGCTAGCTCTCTCCCTATACCAGTCATACTGCCAACACTCAAAGTTCCAACTCTCACTATCACAGTCCTAGCCTTTACCTGCCTTCGGGCATGCCTTCCGCCTCTTCTCCTCCTTCGGCCAGCAGTAGCCCAATTTCCACCAGCACCCTGTTGGCCAACAGTACTGGTGGAGGTCGTTGTTAACCCGGGCCTCGACCAATCCGGTATGAATTTCTGTACTGTTTTCTGCATGTATGGTTTGGCAAAATGTTAATATAAATAATATTTTTAATTCAGTTTTCCTTAGCCTGTCGTCACTTCTGGCACCGCATGGCATTATTACTAGCCTATGCCATGTTGTATACTTTGATCAAGCAGAATCTGGTCCAAGATGGAATTCATGTCACTAGTGGTCACATCATTCAAATTTATGATCTGTGTCAGCTCAGTATTGGATGACTACACTAGTGGGAACCCCAGTCAGACCTGTATCAAACAGTGGTTGCTCTGTAATACTGGTTTCACCACTAGGGCAGTTTTATGCACACCATGTTGAACCTTTAAGCCTGACATGTATCCCGTATTACAAGCAGTAGAGGAAACAACTTGAACAAAACCTAAACCTTTCAACAAATAATGTCATTGTCCATGGCAGGTTTGATAGATTTATCATCATTCCAGGTATTAAAAATGTCCTGAGACAGGCAAATGTTATGATCAATTGCTAGGTTGACTAGGAGATTGGTGATTGTTGTCATCATATCCTGGTACTCCAGATTGACAGTAGGCCAGGAAATATGTCCCAGACACATTCTTGAAGGGAATGATAAACCATCTTCAAGTCTGAGACAGTTCCATACCAGTTCAAGTGCAATGGTGACACCACTGCTGATTATTATCCAACCTAGGAATCTGAATTACTGAGAATCCCAGTAGCATAGCAATGACTAAAATGAGGGCAATCATTCTTATTCAGATTCTTGTGATGAAAGCCAGATTGTTCCTTAATACAAGTTGGCTATTTTTGCCGTCTTGTTCCACACTGACATAGCATTCATCACAAGAGGCCAAGTTTAAGTTATTCAGTCCAGATTCTGCCCGTTGGACAGTGATGCAAAACCACTTCCTGGATATTGGGCTGAGGCAAGTAATAACCCTGTCACCTAACAGGGATACCACTGTTCTTAAGAGCTAAAGTAATTTGTGTATGCCATCTGCCTACTAACCATAAAAACTTACATACCTAAAAGGATGTAGTGCAAAAGGAATGTTCCTATCATAATATTAACATATTTCTTTTAAACAGTTTATAGTAAATAATGTAATAGCGAGTAAACACTGCCAAGCAATGTTCCTGAAGCATTTTAGTATAATGCTAAAATTATAATTGACCATATAGCTAGAATGCAAAAAGAAAAAGGGACAGGATTTGTTCAAAAACAGAAGTGAATTTTCTTAATGAAATCCAGGAGCGATCTTCTCTATTTGAGAAAGGTGACTAAGCTAATATCAAAGAATTCTGATTTTTAGTCTATTACTCAAGGTGGCCACATTTTACCCTTTGCTGACAGAAAATGTAAACAGGCAGTAATTATAACAATATGCTGTAAAAGCACCACAATTTTTCTATACCAAATGCAAAATCCAGCAGGATGAGTCATCGACCATATAAGATGGTTAACATTATAAAGAGCACTTAGGCCATGAGTTTAACTTCAGTACATGCACCACGTCAGACTGATACAAAATAGCAAATCTGGGATGAATGGCTTGCAGATGAATGCATCAAACAAGTGTCAGCAACATGTTGGCAATGTGCACAACAGCAGCAGTACTTCCAAGAAATGATCAGAGCATTTATAAGACTGATGTGACATCGATCATATGACAGGACCCCCCCCACCAGGCAAAGGTAAAAAAATGTAAATCTTTTCCAAATTAGTTTTTAGTTACCAGTTATTGTAGCAAAGCAATATTAGTTCAAGGCAGTTGTAAGATCACGTCTGATTTCAGTAGTCATCATTAACAAAATATACATTAAGTCTAATACCATCTCAATAACAATTCCAGTGGGGGTTTGTGTCAGATTAAGCAAACAGGTCAGCACAACATAATGAAACTGTTGTTATAAAAAGATGAAAACACTTGAAGTGCAGCCTGATAGCATGCAATAACAAACTGCTACCACCATCTTTATAACCCTCACTGCCACCCTTTCTATCCTTATCATGCCTAATTGGAATGCAAATTTGCACAAATGGAAACTTGGCATGTTGCTCTCTCTCTCTGTCATATATATATATATATATATATATATATATATATATATATATATATATATATATATATACTTATATGAACATATAAATATAAATAAATGGGATCCAAACACATGCTCGACTAGCATATGTCCGAATCACAAAATATCGAACACACATACACGAAACTGCTTAACATCGACAAGTGCTTCAGTGTATGTGTGCCTGTTTCGTAGATTGGACTACAGTGCAGGTAAGGGAGAATTTCCTTTTCCCCATATATATATATATATATATATATATATATATATATATATATATATGTACTTACATACATTTGTAGTTACGAAGTGTAAAGCCAAGTTGCTAAAGTGTAAGATATAGGTGTATGTAGTGGATGTAGCCTGAGAACTAACTGTTGTGCAGCTGTTATATTTGACTTTCAAATTTCAAAACCTGCTGTTAACAGTCTACATGTTTCCTCTGGAGTGGAATATGTAAAATCAACGATTCCCCTGTGGCTCTTCCATTGTGTCAGTCCTTGTAAAGCAATTAGAACATTATCCATTTTCTAACTAACTGTATGGTTTTGTCTGTTCTAAGTCATGCTTTATTTTTTGATCTAAATCAGGATCTGAGTTTCTTGGAATAAACATTTTCGAATGGCCTGGATGGCTTATGCATGCTTTGGTAATACTGCCTTTCAGGTACAGCCATTGTTTTATTCAGGCTGAAAGGTTAGCAAATTTCAAATGTTGTCAGACAACAATCTTCCAAATAACTAATGAAGTACATATACTGCATGTGTTATGATGTATTCCCTTACATAAGATCCTGCTACTTTTGTGTACAAACAAGGAAATGCTTCACATAAATCTATTTTTCCTTCGGAGCATAAATCGTGAAATTTCTATTTTAGACAGTTTAATAGGAAATGCCTTCAGCAAGCAATCAGATTCTAGATCTCAGGCCAGTATTCCATTTTTCAGTCTATAAACAGAATTTTTTTTAGAACATCCAGATATGTGTGTGTGTGGGTGTGTGTGTGCGTGGGGGGGGGGGGTGTCTTGCATTTCACAGACTGAAGCCTCAGGGAAATAAAAATAAAAAAACTTTGTGTACCTCCTCAAGGCTAAATTTCACAATGTGTTTATTCAATTAGATTAAGTGGAGCCATTGCACATTATGTCAACATTTAAACAAGAAGAAGAAGAAGGCCAAAGTTTAAACACCTGCTAATACAATATTTTGATAAAACTTTAACTGTAGTTGGAAGGCAGATGCTTTCTTTGTACAGAGCTAACATAAGGTACAATGTCCTTTGTTCTGCTTCATTTTCTGGATTCTGCTGTTAGGTTTATGTGCAGATATATATATCAGGAATTATAGCATTATGATTGCAAACCTTTACCCCAAATGGTGACTTTTCATATGCAGAATTACCATTTAAGACTGAAGGACAAACAAAAAAAAAAATACCAGAACTGATGCAGAGGGGTTTGTAGATGGCATGTTTAAATGCCAGCCAAAAATGATAAAAAAAATCTGGTCATTTATAAAAAGGTCTTCAGAAATAGATTAAACTGATGATTAAGTAATTAATTGGGGATGGTCAACGTTTAGATCACTGTTGTAGTACCCTAAACTGTTTATGTCCTGCCCCAATGACTGACCAGCTTTCAAACCTTAAGGTTGCCTTCCACATGCTAGTAAGTGTCAGGAGGTCAAGGGAAAGCCACTAAAAAGGGGTGCCAAGTCAGTCAGTGTTTTTTAGTGGCTGTAGTGTACACCTGTGGTGGGCCCTGTTGCTGTCTTCTGGCTACTGATCCTTCAAGACTGGGCAGGTAAGTTCCTCATTGGCTAAAAACTTCTACTAAATTTACTAGAATGTTGTGTTTGCTAGGAAATGGAATACTTTTGGCACTGTCAATATATTTCTAAGGGAATGGGTATGTAAATGCAATTATGAATATTTTGTGTAACAAAAAAAATATTTTTCGACAATTTTTCTACAGGTGTGTATGTTTAGTGCATTTGGGGCAGAATTTTGCTTGTGGAGAACTGTCAGTGGTTTGCTTACCTCAGTTCTATTTGTTCTCTATTTTACCTTTTATTAATTCACCCAGGCTATGAAATCTGCCTTTCTGCTGTCATTCTCAACTTGCCTATGGAGCATCTACTGGTCTCAGCAGTTTTACCTTCTCCTTTATGCAAAAAGAAGAAGGTTGTCAGGGAGTCTTTAGGGTGTCAGACCAGCTCCTGTTGTGCCTCAGCAGCTGTTGTGTGACGCCGCTGTGGCCACTTTTGGTTCCTCAGACAGCTCCCCTTTTTCTCCCTATTCTGCTGGTGTTGCAGCTAGCCACATCCTCTGCAGCTAAAGAGATACCATTTGTAGGCAAGGGGGAACCACTTTTGTTAGTCTCAGGGGAAGGTCAGGTGAAGGTCCTTCATTTAGCTAGGGTAGAGAAGCTGAATTTGGGATTAGGTTCATAGGTAGGTACTAGGCTATCTGCCCGAGGGCATTTATAAGCCTAGCCAGAGTGTGTCGGCTTTCGCCGCCTCATTGATTAATTAACTGAGCCTCTGTCAAGCAGAGCCAAAGAAGTGATCCCAGGGGAGTATTTTCTGTTACCCATCCACTCGTCAAGGTTTCTCTTGAAGAGTGTTAGTGAGGGGCTCTGCCTAATGTAGTTAGGAATTTTGTTCCAAAGCATGGGGAGTTTCTGTGACAGGAATCTATCCCTCCAGAATGTTCTATTTATTGTTGTGGCAAGGTTTAGCTCACTAGAGCACGTGGCTTGCAGTGACTTGGATTTCTTTAGGTGGAGCATGTCCATCAATTCTGAGTTGGATATGGCTTTGTAAGTTAGGCAGAAATCACCTCTGAATAAGCAATATGCCACTGAGTACAGCCAGAGCTTTTTCAGTCTGTCTGCATAGGACATATGTTTGAGGCCAGTAATCCTCTTGGTGAGGTACTTTTGTGGTCTTTCTAGCTGTTGGAAGTGTCTTTTGAGGTACATCCCAAATGGCGCATTGTACTCTATGATGGGTCTGATGAGTGACTAGTAGAGGAGCACTATAACCTCTTTATTTCTAGATGTGAACTCTTTAGTAATTAGATGGGCCACATAGAAGGATTTCCTAACTACTTTGGCAATGTGATTGTCAAAGGAGAGATTGCTATCTACCTGGGTCCCCAGATCTCTTATTACCTGTTCTGTATTAAGGGGGCTGCCACCTATTTGGTAATTCGTGGGTGTTTTGTTTTTCCCAAATGAGATGACTATGCATTTTTTTGGCATTTAGCTTGAGGCCATGACTTTGACACCAGGTGTCCATCTCAGTAAGGTCTTTTTGGAGGATATCCAAAATACAACCAGCGATATGAGAGTTGGAGCCAGCAAAAAAGATAAATAAAGCAGTCTAAAATCCAAAGATATATGCTGGTTCCTGATGTGCCTGGAAACACCCCCGAGGTACACTGCACGTCGTATTAGTGAACACAAATGCAATTGCACTTGAAATCAATTCCTTCTTCACTCAATATAATAAAAAATGCAGAACTTTATTAAAAGTAAGCGCTTTCACCAATTTGGCTTCTTCAGACTTTATACACTCACTGCATTACTATGATTTAAATATACAAGAATGTCCTACTATTGGTTGTCTAAAAAGAGGCTTAAAGTGCTACACTCACTTCATATTAACGTACATTTAAAATACATTTAAAAATTTCATTTAAAACTTCGCTATCATTTAAACCCTAACATGGCATGTATAACCATATTAAAGGAAACATGTATAAAAATAGTAATTTTGTATATAAACAGAGACATGCATATACAAAAAATACACATATGTATGCAATAGCTAAGAGCAGAAGCATGGGCAATGAGCAATATGAAGCAGTATCTAAACCTATGTGTTTATACACAAATGCAGAGTAATGTTATATAGAAACATATGTCTTAACACTGATCTACGTAAATAGAAATAAAATCACTGGTGTACAAGTAGAAGTAAGCTAGCTAGAGCCTATCTCACAAAGTGATATTAAAGCTGCTATGTAAGGATATATCAGTTAACAATCCTAAAACCATATGATGTAAAATGTTCCCTTATAAAAAGCATCTAAGGTGCCGTAAGCTCAAAGTAATATGATTAAGGGGCCAATGTCTTATATCTTACATCTGTTATATGCCTACAAAGAAGAACTAATAGTCTATGTTCCTATATAAGTGCACCAATAGCCTGAAAGTGTGCCAAAACTAATGCTTAGGTACTCGAAGTCTTTTTTTCTTCAAAAAAGGTTTCACCTGCACTTTATCATTCAGGCCTGGAGGATGGTCTGCCCTACATCTAATAATCCATTTCATTTCATTCTCTAATGTGAAATTAATTAAATCACCTCCTCTTATATTAGTATAAATCTTCTGAATGACCATAAAACTAAATCTATGTATAGTACCCAACTCCATTGTATGTTTAGACAAGGCATTAAACAAGGAGCCTTTCCTAATATGATATACATGTTCCCTAATACGCTCCCTTAGGGAGCGATTGGTCTTGCCAATATAAAAGGATTGGCATGCTGTGCATCTAGCCATGTATACGATATTTCTACTCTCACAATTTGTGTTGGTACAAAACTTAAATACTTATTTTGTTACAGGATGAATAAAGTCCGTTGTTATATTTATATGTGTACATTGATTACATTTCCCACAAGGTCTTGTATTAATATGTTGTGTGTCCCTATGTTCTTTATTGGAGGCACATCTCGGTTTACACAATATTCTTCTAAGATTAGGTTGATTCTTAAATACAAAAGTAGGTTTAGGACCGACAATCTTACTAATATTACTATCAAGACCAAGAATATCCCAGTGTCTATCTAGTATTTGTTTAAGGTGAACAGCATCCTTTGTAAAGAACATAGGTGTTCTAATGTGTTCCAAACCTGCAGGTAGGTTTATACAGGGTTCCTCCCCGTGTTCTGAGAAATAAGGTTTTGCTGTTGTATTCCTCAGTTCATTAACTACATTAGTGGTTCTTTTAAATGTCTCTTCATTATAACCCCGTTGTAAAAACTTTCTCTGTAGGTTATCTAATTCCTCTCTATATCCTTCATCAGATGGATTCAACCTGGAAGCTCTTATGATTTGACCTTTCAAAACATTGTCAAATATATGTTTGGGATGCATGCTATCTCTATGTAAGATGGTGTTTCTATGGCATAACTTCCTATGTATGGAAGTATTGAGCAATCCATTGTTAAGTCTCGAGATATTAACATCTAAAAAACATATCTCCTCAAATGAATAATTTGGAGTAAATTCTAAAAAATTCGTAGACCTATTAATCTCCTCAATAAAACTTTTGAGTGTGTCGACATCACTTAACCAAATAAAAAAGAGGTCATCAACAAACCTACGATATAGACCTACATGATTTTGAAATGTTCCTGACTTAAAAAGAAAATTCTCTTCCCAGTGCGCCATGACCAGATTGGCATAGCTATTGGCACAAGAAGTGCCCATAGCTACGCCATCTTTCTGAATATATACTTTTTCTCCAAACATAAACAAATTATTAGTTAAAACTATTTCCAAAAATAGTATAATCAAATTTATTTTATCAGGAGTGTAATCAGAGTGGGCTCCAAGATATTCATATATCCATTGTATCCCTACAGCATTGGGGATTACTGTGAACAAACTGACAACATCTAATGTTACCAGTGTGTAATGACTTTCATCTTCCAACTGTGTAATATATGTGTACAGATCAAGTAAAAACTGTTTACTGTCTCTGAGAATACTGTTATTAGCAGCAACAAGTGACTTTAGATGAAATTCAATGAAAATAGAAAAGGGCTCTGTCATCCATCCTTGACCTGCCACAATTGGTCTCATAGGTGGTCTGTCCAATGATTTATGAACTTTAGGAAGTCCTTGTATAATGGGTACAAGTGGATTAGTAATTTTTAAGTAGTCATAAAGTTCTTTTGTAATACCAAAGCTCACTAGTAAATAATCCAGTATGTCATATATTTTAAACACTTTTTCCATGACTATGGTCACATCTACTTTCATATAAAAGGTCTGATTCTCCAAAAGTTGACACATCAATGCATCATATTCCACTGTATCCATTAATACTATAGGTCCTCCTTTGTCAGCAGGTCTGATGATCAAGGTCATGTCATTTCTAAGGTTTATAAGGGCCTGCCTTTGTTTAAATGTTAAATTGTTCTTATGCCTAACATGATGATTATCATTGAAATAATCATAGACATCTTGTTCCGTTATCCTGGAAAAAACATCTAGTAGGGGATGTATCTGTGGAATATATAAACTTTTTGGACGGAATCTATGCTCATTATTTGATGTATTAGTGTTCCCAAAATCAAGTTTCAGTTGTATATTCCTGATATACATCTTGATATCAATGATAGAATCTACTAAATTGGCCCGTTTTGTTGGAATAAAGCTCAGCCCTTTATTCAACACCTCTTCTTCATGTAAAGTTAGAATCCTACTAGATAAGTTTATCACTAGTGAATCGTTCTTTCCCACATTTTTTTCAACGTGGGTTCCTGTTGTCCTCCTCCTGACCCCTTTCTTTTTTGCCTGCCCCTGCTCATAGACCTCGTTCTGCCTGTGAACTGTTTCTGTGCTATGGGGAAAGGGGTACGAGTAGTATTACGCATACTTTCAGAAGGGGGGGACCTACGTCTCACTGCCGTGTCTGTTTGGCTGGTAGCACCTATTACCTCACGTCTAGGTGCATTTTGTTCTACCACTGGTGTATTTCTACCTGTGCCAGCTTCCTCACTAACATTATCATTGAACACAATCTCTGTATAAGACACATTCCTCCTAATGGGTCTAGATGTATGAGAGGAACCAAAGCCATCAGTGTTTTGTATACAACCAGAGCCACTAGGAACATTACCATGTTCAAAAGCATTACCATTAGCATTGTTAGTACCAGCATTACTGGTTGTATTCATATTAGTTGAATTACTAACATTATTGTTCATGGTAGCATTATATCTTGGCCAGGTAAAGACATTGGAATTAGCAAAGTCTCTGGTGTCTCTCATGATTTTATGCTTTTTTTGTTCCAATAAACGTCTTTCAAACAGTAATACATTATCCAGTGTTTTTTCTAATAGTATATCAATGTCATCATCTTTATATTTCTTTTTTATATTTCCAAGCAAGTTGGTCACAGTCAGTCTTAAAGCATCTTCCTCTGGCTTGTGAAAATCAATTAAAAGTCTCATGTAGTTGTAGCTCAACTCTATATTGAGCTGTTGCCACTTAAACAGTAATACTGGAAAACGATTACCTGATGTGGGCATTTTCAATACCCAAAGTCCACGTGGAATAATTTTCTTTACTAGGCACGCCTCAAAATATTGGCGTTCAAGTTGTAATTTCTTAAGTCTGATGGTTTCTGTTTCTAGCTCTTGTAAATCCGCTATTAAGTTCAAACGGTTCTCCGCGTTGTTATTCTCACCCTCTCTAGGTCCAAAATTCGGTTCGTATGCAAGCAGTAGATTCTCATTACCGGTCACACAAGCCTTGAACCTTTCGGTCCTATGATTGGTCGCGTTCGACGTTGTAGGAATATATGGTAATTCAATGTTTATAGTCGCTTCTTCGGCCATCCCCTCAAGCTGGTAGTAACGTAAAAACACACAGTAAAGCAGATATCCAAAATACAACCAGCGATATGAGAGTTGGAGCCAGCAAAAAAGATAAATAAAGCAGTCTAAAATCCAAAGATATATGCTGGTTCCTGATGTGCCTGGAAACACCCCCGAGGTACACTGCACGTCGTATTAGTGAACACAAATGCAATTGCACTTGAAATCAATTCCTTCTTCACTCAATATAATAAAAAATGCAGAACTTTTGAGGTACATCCCAAATGGCGCATTGTACTCTATGATGGGTCTGATGAGTGACTAGTAGAGGAGCACTATAACCTCTTTATTTCTAGATGTGAACTCTTTAGTAATTAGATGGGCCACATAGAAGGATTTCCTAACTACTTTGGCAATGTGATTGTCAAAGGAGAGATTGCTATCTACCTGGGTCCCCAGATCTCTTATTACCTGTTCTGTATTAAGGGGGCTGCCACCTATTTGGTAATTCGTGGGTGTTTTGTTTTTCCCAAATGAGATGACTATGCATTTTTTTGGCATTTAGCTTGAGGCCATGACTTTGACACCAGGTGTCCATCTCAGTAAGGTCTTTTTGGAGGATGTCCATGTCAGCCGGAGAGTCAATTATGGCTCCCAGTTTGCAGTCATCGGCGAACTTGGTTAGCCATAGTCCTCCTGTGTATGCCTGTACTTTTGAGAAGTATATGCAGAACAGTAGGGGTCCCTGGACCGAGCCATGTGGGACATAACTTGTAACTGGTTTAGAGTTGGACCTGGAGCCTGCTATTCTTACCGTGTGAGTTCTGTCTGTAAGCCAGTTGGCAACCCATCTTGTGATGTAGGGGTTTATGTTTAGGCTGGTGAGTTTTTCTATAATACCAGAGTAAGGAATGGTGTTGAATGCCTTGGAGAGGTCAAGGTAGGCTGTGAACCACCTTTCCCTCTTCTATGGCCTTGGTGACTGTCTCAATGAAGACAACCAGGTTTAGTAGGCATGATCTGCCCTTAACAAAGCCAAACTGGGTTGGGTCAAGTGTTTGGAGGTTCCCAATGTCTTTGTTAATGAGTTTCATGATGATGCATTCCATAGCCTTGCAGACCAGGCTAGTCAGGCTTATGGGGTGATAGTTACCAGGGTCAGTTGTGGCCCCTCTTTTGTGGAGCGGAATAACCGTTGCTGTGCGCCATTCTAGTTCATTTAAGACGCATCCTGGGATACCATCTGGCCCCACTGATGCTGTGTTTTTGGCTTTTGAAAGGGCTGTTTTCACCTGTGATTTCCAGGACACTATACTTTTCCGGTATTGTTGTGGGCCCTGTTGGAGGTGAGAGGGGGGGTGAAGTTTGCACTGAATCTATCTGCCAGGATGTTGGCAGTATCAGTAGGTTCAGTATATGTTGTGCTATTTTGCACTAGCTCAGAGCATATCTGTGAGTTGCCACTTAGATTCTTGACATAGCTAAAGAAGGCTTTGTGGTTATCTTTCGAATCCTTGGCTATTTTTCTTTCGAATTTAGCCTTGGATGATTTTATGAGGGACCTTAGTTTCTTACTGATACTGATCAGGGATGTCTTTCCTTCTTGGGATTTGCTTTTTTTTCTGAACTAGTTTCCTCCTTTTATTGTATAACCTGTTTATGGCAGGGGTTCACCAGACTGGTTTCCTTCTCTTAGGGGAGTGAGTCTTGGTTTTGCTGGGGATGGCATGATCCATGCATCCTTGTAGGTGCTTATAGACTGCATTTGTAAAGGATTCTGCATCTTGGGCAGCATTATCCTTTAGCACGGGGGCTGTAAAACTTACCACCACTGTCTTAAGTAAGGTGAAATTTGCTTTAGAAAAGTTTTTCACTGTTGGTTTCCTTGGTTGGGGGTGGTGGTAGGGTGTAGACATCCAGAGTGATTAGTTTATGGTCTGATCTAACCAGTGACAGGTTGACCTCCTGTGCAGAACACCTGTCGCCCATGTTGGTGATGACCAGGTCCAATATATTTTCACCTCTGGTAGGGGAGTTTATCAGCTGACCCAGGGCATTTGAGTTGATAAATTCCAGGAAACGCTGAGCCTGGGAGTTTGTACTCAAGTAGTTTTCCCAGTTAATGGTAGGGTAAAATTGCCCAATATCAGGGTGTTCAGTAGGACCTTCATGTTTTCCATTGTCTCCAGAAAGGCGGAGTGGTGGTCCTGGGTCATGGAGGGTGATCTGTAGCAGGCCACAATTTGCATTGCAGATTTGCCCAATGTTAGTTGCACATGGATGATCTCAGAGGTATCATGCTGCGCTACTAACCTGGAGGTGTAGGTATCCTTGATGAATATGGATACACCCCCACCTTTTGTGTTTTGGTCTGTGTTCTGTGGACAAAATGTGTGGTATGAATTGTAGCCCGGTAGTGCTGGAGTGCTCTCTGGAGCCTTGAACCAGGTTTCAGTTACTGCACACTTCTCCATACTGAGGAGTGCTTCGAGTGCGTGCATTTTGAGATTTAAACTCCTGGCATTGAGTAGCATAATCCTCATTTTTTATTTGTGCTGTTTATGGAGGTGGGTTTAACTTTTGAGCCTTGACTAAAAAAGGCACTATGGGGGCAGCAATAGCCTTGGCCAGTACTTGAAAGCCTAGGGGTGACAGGTGCAAGCCATCTCTTGCGAAGCAACGTGGCTTGTTGAGTATGTCATGCCAGGCTGACAGACACTGGTTCCCCTTTGAAGGGCACCAGAAGCTTAGCCAGTTGTTGAAATTGATCATTATTTCTTTATTCTAAGGTATCATTCTTGGTGAGGGCAGGATGCTACTCAGGGTCAGGGTCATACTTGCCTGGGCTACATGATCAGAGAGCTTTTCCATGTCTCTTTTCATGTAGTCCAGAGAGGTACATCTGAGGTCATTCACAAAAACATGAACAATGACAGAGTCATATTTGTACTTGTTCCGCAGTGACCTGAGTACTTGTGTTATGTGGTGGATTCTGGCTCCCGACAGGCAGCTAACAGTAACCTTCTCCTTGTCCAGCCTAGTGAATTGGACGTCAGTGTGCCTGACTATAGAGTCACCTATTAATAGTGTGTTAGGTATGTTATTTTGCCTTAATGGCTGTGATTGTGCAGCACATTGATTTTGTGTTTTATGTGTTGTCTGGTTTGTGACGGGAGGTGCAGGTTTTTTGGGTGTCTGCTTTGGAGATCTGATGCTTTTGCAGGTTTTTATTTAGAGCTTCCAAGTATGATTACTGTATTTATGTGTATTTTTTGCCAGTGCTGGTTTGTAGGTCTATGTGAGGCTGGAGGTGTGGTGCAATTGTTAACCTTCTCCTCATGACTGTCTCTTCCAGCCTTGGGTGGAGAGACCTTAGTCTCCAGTTTGGCTGTATAATTGCATCTCTCACATATGTTAGCATTTTGTGGTAGGAGGAGAGGGTTGTCTGTGTACATGAGGCAGTTGTAACATTGCCTCAGGATACCGAGGTTCACCAGCTGGACTGGAGAGTACACCTGAAGTTGCCCTTTGGTCATGCCTATATAATAGGGTGAGCTGCTTAGTCGCTTGGTTGGTGAGGGGTGGATAAAGAGCCTTGCCCTGCTGAGCTATCAAGTGTCGGGGTGTATTAGTGCTTGCTATTAGGTCTGAGCAAGTGTTGGACTGTAGGATGCTTTTTGAGTGATTAGGATGAGAGTTAGACTAGTTTCAAGGGAAAAACTGAAGAGGAGACTTAGTAGAGCCGGGAATAATTTAACTGTAGCTAACCGGCTACCCGGCGTGCAAAATCGTGCAAACACGGTTTTTAAACTACTAACTTCTGGGCTGGAACCACTCCTCCAGGGACAGATGGCTGCTCAAAGTTTCCCCCTCTTACACGTGAACAGAGAAACCTCCATCTATCCAAGTAAGTTATGGGCAACTCAGTAACTTGTAACACAGCCCTGAATTCAGCACTAGCCTGAAAACTGGACTATACTAGCTTAGAAGGGTGGGAAACAAGGAATTTTTTTTTTTTTTAAAGATAAGGCAAAAACAAAAAAGTACACTTAAAACAGCTTTAAATGACTACAAACGATCAGAAAAGGCTATCACACTTTAATGTATAGCCTACAACAGTTAAACAAATTATTTAAACAAAAAACAACTTTTTAAAAGTGCAGGCAGTCAAATAAGTACAATATGTGAGAAAACCAAGCTTTTAAATCACAATAAATGCTGGAAAATCAGTGTTTTGGTGGAAAACAGTTAAGTACAGCAAGAAAATACAGAAAACTGATACTTAATCACTCTAAAGACTCTCTTTTAAGCTAGAAGGTTTGTATCAGTTTAAGGCTTTCTAGTGCTTTCCAATAGGTTAGTTACAGGAATGATGGGAAACAAGCGCAGATGTGGTCTTTTAAACCAGAAAGTTGAAAGAGATGGACAGCTTCCCAAATGTTCAATAAACTACAATTCCTGGGCCAAGAACCACTCCACTTGTGGTAGACAGGCTACCTAGTACTTACCACTCCCACTGATAAGCTAGAAGGCTGCACTCCAACACAAAGGCCTGGAAGCTCAGAAGCTTACAAACAGTCCTGGATACAGCAAATCTGTACCTGGACTAGACTAGTTGCGGAAAAGGTGGGGATCAAGTGCAAACATGAGCTTTAAAACCAGACAGTTGAGAGAGATGGAAAAACTGCCCAAACGGCCAATAAACTATAATTTCTGGGTCAGAACCACTCCTCTTGTGGTAGATAGGCTACCTAGTGCTTACCACTCCCACTGATAAGCTAGAAGGCTTCTCTCTAACACAGAAAGGCTTGCGGGGCTCAGAAGCTTACTGACAGTCCTGGATACAGCAAACCTGTATCCAGACTAGACTAGTTATGGGAAAGGCGGGGAACAAGCACAAACACAAGCTTTTAAGCCAGCAAGTTGAAAGAGATGGAAAGCTGCCTAAACGGCCAATAAACTACAATTTATGGGCCAAAACCCACTCTTACCATGAAAGATAAGCTACCTAGTGCTTACCACTCCCACTGATAAGCTAAAAGGCTTCCCTCCAACACAGAAAGGCTTGGGGGGCTCAGACACTTACCAACAGTACCGGATACAGAAAGTCTGTATCTGGGCTAGACTAGTTACAGGAAATGTGGAAACCAAGTGTAAATGCAGCTTTTAAACCAGAAAGTTGAAAGAGATGGGAAAAACTGCTCAAACAGCCAATAAGGTACAAGTTCTGGGCCAGGAGCCACTCATCTTGTGATAGACAGGCTACCTAGTGCTTACCACTCCCACTGATAAGCTAGAAGGCTTCCCTCCAACACAGAAAGGCTTGGGGGCTCAGAACTTTACCAATAATCCTGGATACAGCAACTCTGTATCTGGACTAGGCTAGTTACATGAAAGGTGGGAAAGAAGTGCAAGTGTGGCTTTCAAACCAGAAAGCTGAAAGAGATGGAAGGAAACTGCCCATAGCAGCCAATAGCTACAATTTCTGGGCCAGGGACCACTTCTCTTGTGATAGATGGGCTACCTACTACTTACCACTCCCACTGATAAGCTGGAAGGCTTCCCTCCAACACAGAAAGGCTTGGGGGGCTCAGGAGCTTACAAACTGTCCTGGTCGACTAGACTATTTACAGGAAAGGCAGGAAACAAGCTTAGAATTTTTTTTTTTTACAGAAAAGCAGCTAAAAGAGCAGTATATACAATTCAAATGCAGTGCAGGCTAGCACACATGTGTAGCAATATTACGGCAAATACAGTTTAATTAAAGGCAATTAAATTAAATGACTAAAAAACAAGTGCAGAAGGCATTAAATTAGAAGGCTACTAACAAGCAGTAATAAGTGCAGAGTAAGAGTGACTGAACAGATAGCACGCAGAACACCAACTAAGACAGTTACAGTAAGAACAGCTGAATAAAGTATATATATATATATATATATATATATATATATATATATATATATATATATATATTATATATTATATATATATATATATATATTTTTTTTTTTTTTTGTTTTGTTTTTTGAGGGAGGGAATAGAGCAGGATTAAGAAGCTACAGGGGTTGTCCTTCCCAAATGCTCTCTTTGTACACAGTAGGAGTGCCTGAAATCAGAATATGATCTCACTGCACTCAGTTGAGTGAGCAAATGAGATGGGCCCAGAAGGAGTATCCAAGCACAAATTTACAAGAGGGGCGGGCAATTTCAAAACTACCAAGATTACCACCAAAACAAGAACAGGAAGGGTGGGTGGGAAACACAGTGGAGAGAACAAGGGACAGAAACAATACAGCACCACTATAAAAGTATGCCTCCAGGGGCTTGTCATTTTCCAGCTTGTCTCCCAGGAAAATGAGCATAGTGAGAAAAGCTTGCCTTCTGTTTCTATTTCAATGAACAGGGAACATTTGCTGGGATTTGCTGAGCAACTCATTTCTGCTTTTTCCTTGCCTGTGTCTTCTTCAGGCAGAAAAAAAAGAAAAGTTCCCTCCATTTCTGACTTTGATTTTCAATCAGAAGAGCAGGCATTTCAGGGGATTGTTGTACTTCAGGAATGTCTTATCAATTTGATCTTTCTGATTCTGAGGAAAGTATTATTTCAGATTTACTTATCTTTTTCTGAGACAGTAAGTAAGATGAAAGAGGTGTTTCAGTGGGCGCCAAATGAAACTCCTATTGCACATAAAATGTATTATGATTTGTTATAGTTGGATATGCCTATGCCTGCTTTAACAAATGTCTCTCACTGCTTATAGTTTTATTGACAGGTTATACAGACTACCCCATCTCATTAGTATTTATTTTCTAAGCCTAAAATATATGCAACAGTGATATCCCATCCATAACTACTTCTGCTAAATAGATCGCTGCTGCCAACCCCATTCTCTCTGATAAGGATGGCAATGTATTTGACAAGTTGGGGAAATGTCTAGTCTTCTGATACTTTAAGTTTCAGGATTTTAAACTGCCAGGCTCTTATGTTAATGGTTTTACTTTTTATCTTTTGAAAACTTGCAAAAGTTAGCCATTAACTTCCTGCTTCTGAGGTAAAACCATTTGAATGCATCTCATGTTACTAAGCATGTTTTAAAGTGTGATTATGATGTTGCCAGTTCTTCCTTTAGTGTTGCTGCCTTTGGATAAGTAACGACAAAATTGACTTGGTTTCATTCTCAAAAATTTCCTGAAGATGCTAAACTGAGATTTTAAATTCTGCTTTAGAGAAGGAAATTTTGCTAGGGCTCTTATGCTTAGGAACTGTGATGAAAAGGTGAAATTGAATTGAGTGATTCAAAAATTTCAAGTGTCCTTTTTAAAAGCATATAAATCATTTTCCTTCTTCCTCAGCTCCCTTTTCAAGGAGCAATTTAAACAGCAAGAAGCCATCAAACAGGATTTCAAAAGTCAGTGGTAAGTACTCCTCAAAAAGAAAGGAAAAGTCTCAAAAATCGCAGACATTCCTCACAGTCAGCATGAATTTTTATTATTTACCTGTTCAGCCCCCTCCTCCATCCTAGCAACCTCCCTATCTCTCTCCTCCCACCTTAGCAACCTCCCCATCTCTCTGAGGCTTCATCTTCCATTGTGGCAGACAAATGGGTTTTAAATGCAATTCAGTAGGGATGCACTTGGCAGTGAGAATTCCTTGCTGCTTTCCTGGGATTCCTCCATGTCCAGTGAACAAGTCTCCTTGTTTACTTTGATTATACATCAAACACTTGCACAGGGAGTACTGTATCTAGTGTCTCCCTGCCCGGTGGGTAAAGGTATTTATTCAAGGATTTTTCTATACCAATGAAGGAAGTGTCCTGATGGACTATGCTGGGCCTTTCATTTCTAAATACTTTTGTCAAGATTCAAGTTTAAAATGCATCCTTCTGTCTTCTCTAATTTTCACGGTAAAGCTATAATTAAAAATGCTTATCAACACATTCCCATTGGCAAACAGTCAGATTTCTTTTTAAAGATATTCTTTGTCTGGCTTACATTATCAGTTCTTTGTCTTATTCTTTGGGCTTTCCACTGCTCCAAGAAAATTCATGAAGTGTCTTGCTCCAGTAATTGCTCATGGCAGACTTCAATGCATTCACATTTTTCCATATTTGGACAATTGTATTATCTTTGCAGACTCTTTTTCCATTTGTTTAGAGTCTATAGCAACTCAATCTGGGTTTTCAAATCAACTTTCTAAAATCTTCTTTCATCCTGCCATACATAATTGTATTTCTGGGATGTCTGTAGATTCTGCAATAGGAAGAGCTTTTCTTCCTCCAGAGAAAGTAGAGATGTTTCTACAGTTCTTCCTGAGTTTTCCTAGACAAAGCCAAATATCTACAAGGGAATTTTTGAGGATTTGGGGGTACATTGCAGCAATGATTCTCATGTTCATCCTGGTCAGACTGCACCGGAGGAAATTCTAGTGGTACATCTGGCAGTCTGGACTCAGGATTATCACAGTTTTCTTTCCTTTTCCTTTCAGAATCCTGTTCAGGGATTTGAAAGAAGGGAGAGTTTCTGGTAGGCAGACCAGATATTTCTCTTTACAGGTCTTCCATTCTCCCTCACAACCCCTCTCCAGTTTGTACTACAGATGCAATAAACCTGATGTGGGGAGCAGTTTCCAAAGGTATAAAAGTGAAAGCTGTGCAGAACCCTCATGACAGACAGAAGCACATAAATGTCAGAGAGATGATGGCAGTAATCAGTAACTTGAAAGTCTTAAATCGCATCTGCTCCCCTGGACCTCAGCAAGTTTATACAGACAACACCACAATGTGGTAATTAAGAAAAGAGGTCAGACCAGATTATACCCTATTTGCAGACTTGTTGTGATAGCTTGGGAGATAGCAATTCAGCTTAGTTTGAATCTGCAGGCTTTATACATTCCATCAGAGCAAAAATTGATTTTAGACAAGCTAAGCAGGATGAGGAAAGACACTCATGAAAAGAAACTTCACCCTGGAGTCTTCCAAGATTTGAATTAACCATGAGGAGCACATCGGGTGGATCTATTTGTCTCCTCTCAGGACAAATACAGCTAAAGATTCTACCCCATGCCTCCTTATGAACAGACCTAGAAGACATATGCCTTTTCATTCCCATGGATGAGAATGTTCCTATATACTTTTCCACCCCTTTCCACTAATATCTGGAGTTCTTCTAAAGATCCAGAAGGAGTCCCTAGAAATTGTTGTGACCAACGTTTGGCACAGGCAACAGTGGCTCTCCCTTCCTTTCGTTCTGGCTAGGGGTATCATCTGAGGCTTCCTCACAAACTGGATTTTCTCACCCAAGTCTTGGGGTTGTTTGATATAACCCAACCTGAAAACTCTTCAACTAAATGCCTGTATGATGTAGTTTTGATACCCTTTAAGCACTTTTTCCCCTGAGGATGTGCAAGAGGAGGAAAAAGAATATGCTGCTAGAAATTTATATCAACTATATAACTGATTTTTCAAGTTAGCGCCTCTCCAAGGACCAGGACCATCTTCAGGCTATCTGCCTCTGGTTCTTTTTTATTTATGACAGTTACTGTCTTCTGGCCATTCTTAATCCTCTGTCAAGATTCATTTGTCAGAAATTTCTGCTTGCCTGCCCTTAACCTTCCCCCTTTTCTAGCCTTCATCAGTTTAACAGGTTTTGAAAGGGTGTTGCATATTTGTCCACCTAGAAAACAGGTATCTCCTTCTTGGTATGAAAAGCTTACAATGTTTCCACTTGAAATGGCTCTTCTGGCTGAATTGTGGTTCATAGCATGGGACTGTTCTACTCATTGCTATGATATCTGCTAAGAGACTATTTGAGTTTCAAGGGTTTATGGTTTGTCTGCCCAACCTCATTTTTATAGGTACAGGCTTCTTTGAGAACTAACATTACTTTTATATGTAAAATGGTCTCAGAGTTTACCTTGAGCCAGACTACTAGTGTCTCTGTCTTCTTTCCTGAATCCAAGGACAAGAGAGAAAAGGTTCTTCACACTCCAGATGTCCATAGGCAGCTCAGATACTACCTAGACCTCTGGCTAACCAAGTTCACAAATGATTGCAAACTGGGAACAGTCATTGAATCCCCCCAAGATAAGAACACCCTTCAGGAAGGTCTAATACAGGCAAATGCTTGGTGCCAAAGCCATGGCTTAAAACTCAATACCAATAAATGCATTATAGTAGCTTTTGGGAAGTCTGCCACCCTGGATAACTACATCATCAATAAAACACCCTTAAAAGTTGATTCACTAGTCAGAGATCTGGGAACTCATGTAGAGAGTAACCTAGACTTTGACCAACATGTCTCCAAGGTAGTAAGAAAATCCTTCTGTGCTGCTCCACTTATAAGCAAGGGTATGACGTGGCATCTAGGTCCAGAGAGGTCATCACACCACTGTACTCTGCCTTCATCAGGCCCATCATTGAGTATAATGTCCCCTTTGGTATGTACCTGACCAGATACATGTAGCAATGAACATCCACAAAGTTCCTTATAAAAATAATACAGGGAGAAAACACAATGTTCTACACTGATCGCCTCAAAGCCTTGTCACTTTACTTGATATTATACAGACTTCTGAGAGGTGATCTTTGCCTAGCATACAAGGCATCCCTGGATCCTGTTTTGATGACTTGTCATCTGCAAAGCAAACAGCATCAGAACTACTAGATTAAAATAGCTAAATTTTGCTTGCAACATAAATAGGGCATGTTGGAGAGACAGATATGTTTCTCAGAGAATTCCCATTCTCTGGAACAGGCTCCCCATCCTTGTCTAGCAGAGTACCTCCCTATCCCTATTTAAGAACAATTTGGACCAGATGGGTAATCAGAAATTCACTCCTGATCTGGCTCCCATGTCTCTGATGGACAGAGGCACCCCCTATATATCAAATATAAATCAAATTTGTGGGTCACATTTGGATTGCATGGCTAGGCTTTTAAGGATCCAAGTGGTCATTAGCCTAGTATACACCTCTATACCTATAGGCAAAACTCAAGCCTTCAGGAAAGCTTACCAGCTGTTCGTCTGCTATGAAAGTAAGAGGAAGAAAACTACTAGCACAGACTATTTCTAGATGGTTGTCTCATGCTATTGCTTTTATTATACTTAACATAATAAGAGATTTTCTGGCAGGGATAGGGCCTGTTGCACAAGGGCTTTGGCTTCTTCACTGGCTTTCTGGAAAGGGGTGCACTCTAGTATTTTATAGGCAGTAGCTTGTTCCTCTGTACATAACTTTTACAAAGCACTACAAATCGGATTCCTTTCCAGGTTCAGAAGAAGTTTTGCTGGAACCATTCTCCAAGGGCTGTTGAATTCTTAATGTACTTTTCCTCCTCCCCTCTTAGTTTCTAAGCCATGATGACAAACACAAATAGTTTAGGCTGTTGCCACAGTAATCTAAATGGTGAACATAATACAGTTAATTAATCTTCTTCTACTTTTGGCTGCTCCCATTAGGGGTCACCACAGTGGATCAACTGTTTCCATTTCTTTCTGTCCTCTGCATCTTGCTCTGTCACACCAACCACCTGCATGTCCTCTCTCACCACATCAATAAACCTTATGTTAGGCCTTCCTCTTTTCCTGTTACCTGGTAGCTTCATCCTTAGCATCTTTTTCCCAATATACTCTGCATCCCTCCTCAGCACATGTCCAAACCAATGTAATCTTGCCTCTCTGGCTTTGTCTCCAAACCTTCCCACCTGGGCTGACCCTCTAATATACTTATTACTAATCCTGTCCATCCTCGTCACACCCACTGCAAATCTTAACATCTTCAGCTCTGCCACATCAAGCTCTGACTCCTGCCTTTTTGTCAATGCCACTGTCTCCAACCCATATAACATAGCTGGTCTCACTACCCTCTTGTAGACCTTCCCTTTCACTCTTACTAGTACTCGTCTGTCACAAATCACTCCTGACACTCTTCTCCACCCACTCCATCCTGCCTGTACTCTCTTCTTCACCTCTCTTCCACACTCACCATTACTCTGAACTGTTGATCCCAAGTATTTAAACTCATCCACCTTTGCCACCTCTACTCCTTGCATCCTCACCATTCCTCTATTCTCCCTCTCATTCACACACACATATTCTGTCTTAGTCCTGCTGACCTTTGTGCCTCTTCTCTAGAGCATATCTCCACCTCTCCAGGGTCTCCTCCACCTGTTCCCTACTCCCACTACAGATCACAATGTCATCTGCAAACATCATAGCCCATGAAGACTCCTGTCTGATCTTGTCTGTCAACCTGTCCATCACCATTGCAAATAAGAAAGGGCTCAATGCTGATCCTTGATGTAATCCCACCTCCACCTTAAATGCATCTGTCACTCCCACTGCAGACCTCACAGCTGTCACACTACCCTCATACATATCCTGTACCATTCTTACATACTTCTCTGACACTCCCGACTTCCTCATACAATACCACAACTCCTCTCTAGGCACCCTGTCATATGCTTTCTCAAAGTCCACAAAGACACAATGCAACTCCTTCTGACCTTCTCTGTACTTCTCCATCAACACTCTCAGAGCAAACATCTAATCTGTAGTGCTCTTTCCTGGCATGAAACCATACTGCTGATCACTAATCATCAGCTCCCTTCTTAACCTAGCTTCCACTACTCTTTCCCATAACCTCATGCTGTGACTGATCAATTTAATCCTTCTGTAGTTACTACAGCTCTGCACATCACCCTTATTCTTAAAAATCGGTATCAAAACACTTTTTCTCCATTCCTCAGGCATCCCCTCACTTTCCAATATTTCATTAAACAATCTAGTTAAAAACTCCACTGCCATTTCACCTAAACACCTCCATGCTTCCACAGGTATGTCATCTGGACCAACAGCCTTTCCGTTCTTCATCCTCTTCATAGCTATCCTTACTTCCTCCTTGCTAATCCACTGCACTTCATAATTCACTATCCGCACATCATCCAACATTCTCTCTCTCTCATTCTCTTCATTCTTCAGCCCCTCAAAATACTCTTTCCATCTGCTCAACACACTCTCTTCACTTGTGAGTACATTTTCCTCATTATCCTTTATCATCTTTACCAGCTGCACATCTTTCCTAGCTCGGTCCCTCTGTCTAGCCAATCGGTACAGGTCCTTTTCTCCCTCCTTAGTGTCCAACCTTTCATACAACTCTCCATATGCCTTATCTTAGCCTTCGCCACCTCTCTCTTTGCCATGCACCTCATCTCCTTATACTCTTGTCTACTTTCTTCATCTCTCTGACAATCCCACTTCTTCTTCACCAACCTCTTTCTCTGTATACTCTCCTGTACTTCCTCATTCCACCACCAGGTTTCCTTGTCCTCCTTCCTCTTTCCAGATGTCACACCAAGCACCTTTCAAGCCATCTCTCTTACTAGCTCTGCTGTAGTTACCCAGCTATTCAGTAACTTTTCACTGCCACCCAGTGCCTGTCTTAACTTCCCTGAAGTCCACCTCACAATTACCCTTTTTCAGTTTCCACCATTGGATCCTTGGTGCTGCCCTCACACTCATTCTCCTCTTCTTGATCACCAATGTCATCCTACAAACCACCATCCTATGCTGTCTAACTACACTTTCCCCTGCCACCACATTACAGTCTCCAATCTCCTTCAGACTGGCCCTTCTACATAAGATATAAACAGTTAATAAATAATAAAATAAATTCCTTAGGGTTGCCAGAGGCCACTCGTTCTTCAACAGACTACATCAAAATCAAAAAGGCGAGATGCCACCATAGAGAAGGTTTATTGTTAAATTACTATAAAAATAATACAAATTAAAATGCTGGATGAGCCCTTTCAGCCTTTTAAGGTCTTCTTCAGAACCTAAATAATGGGTAGTCAATTCCTCTTTTTCAAAATGTAATTAGCCAATGAAATGTCATCTTTGCAGCTGCAGCCCCTGCAGTATGGACTTCAAAGGGATTATACCATTCAGTCCCAGGGACTGGTCAGTTTGTAAGTCAGCTATCCACCTTGTCTCTATTATTTCTGTTTTGTTTACAATATCTCCACCTCTCAAGTCATCCAGTATTAATTCCAATGCCATGAAATAAAATTTGTGCCCTGGATTTTATATTATATGTTGTGAGAGTGCATTATTTTTATTTGTATTTCTTATGTCACTTAAATGATGGAGAATCCTCGTCTATTTGTCTTGCTAACATAAAATCCCTGACAGCATGTACAGCTGGCCAGTTATATCAAGTTGTTGCTGTTGCAGTCCACATAATTATTCAAACTATAGGTCCTATTTGTGATGGGCTGTATGAATGAATTATTGCTGCCAAGAAAAGTACAAGCCCTGCATTTCCTGCATGGGAAACTATCCTTCCTGACACTCATATGGTTTTGAACATTCCCATTTTTATAACAAAGTAAACTCTTCAAGTTCTTCTTATTTTTAAAACAGAAGAGTGGTGTCTCACCTACTACTCTCTTCAAATATTTGTTCATGGTCAGAATACGCCAATTTTTTCTTACAATATCACATATTTCAGAAATATCAACTTTTGCATACATCTAGATAATGTACAGAAGAAGCGACATTTGAGTATGAATCTAAACTGCTCCTAGAATGTTTTAAAGTAAAAGGCTACAAGGAAAGGGACATGAGCCATACTGTCACAGAGGGACTATAACTGAGAAGAGCTAAGGGATGACCCTCCTTCAATAAAAGGAACAACAGATTTGGATCATTCCTGAGAAGCAAGTTACCTCAGATGTTTACCTACATGTAGTACTGATATTTCTGAGATATGTGATATTATAAGAAAGAATTGGCATATTCTGACCATGGATGAAGATTTGAAGAGAGCAGTAGCTGAGACTCCACACTTCTGTTTTAAAAAATAAGAAGAACTTGAAGAGTTTACTTTGTTATAAAAATGGGAATGTTCAAAACTATATGAGTGTCAGGAAGGGTACTTTCCCATACAGGAAATGCAGGGCTTGTACTTTTATTGGCAGCAATAATTAATTCATGCATCCCATCACAAATATGATCTATAGTTTGAATAATTATGTAGACTGCAATAGCAACAACTCAATATAACTGGCCAGCTGTACATGCTGTCAGGGATTTTATGTTAGCAAGACAAATAGATGATTAAAGGAATGGATTCTCCACCATTTAAGTGACATAAGAAATAAAAATAAAAATAATGCACTCACAACACATAATATCAAATGCAGGAGGCAAATTATTTCATGGCATTGGAATACCGGATGACTTGAGAGGTGGAGATATTGTAAACAAAACAGAAATAATAGAGACAAGGTGGATAGCTGACTTACAAGCTGACCAGTCCCTGGTATTGAATAGTATAATCCCTTTGAAGCCCATACTATGGGGGAAGCAGCTGCAAAGATAACATTTCATTGGCTGATTAAATTTTGAAAAAGAGGAACTGACTACCTGTTATTTAGGAAATAAAGAAGGCCTTAAAAAGCCAAGTGCTCATCCAGGATTTAAATTTTTATTATTTTTATAGTGTTTTAAGAATAAACCCTTCTATGTGGTGGCATCTCGTCTTTTTGATTTTGATTTAGCATAATATAGTTGCATAACTAAACTTACCATAACAGTATTTGGCCTAATGGATCACTGTTGAAGTAGCCACCGCTCTCCCTTACTCTCTAAGATTAGACATTTTCTTTTTTGTACTGCCAGAGTGTGGATATATATAGACCCTTGCATACATATCTTACTGTGAGCTTTGTTTCCCCCCATTCTAGGCAATAAGTTTAGACTTATTTGGTACTGGAACTATGTGTTTACTGGGGCACCCTCAAGCTTCTGACAATCAGAGAGCATGGAAGGCACTCCTAAGGTTTGAAAGCTGGCTAGTCACTGGGGCAGGAACAAATGGTTAGGCTACAGCAACAGTGATCTATTAGAACATTTATAGTTATGGTATGTTTACTTAGGAAAAATATACTTTGCCACCTGTCTCACTTTTCACAGTTCAGTTCCAGTTTGGACGCTGGTTTCTTGGAGGGGCATAAAATGGTCAGCATCATGCAGTTGTAAGGCACAGACTACTTTCTAACTTTTCTTTATAATTCTATGATGAACCACTTTAAGGTGACATGCAACAAGAGTAACAAGAGTCCTTCACATTGATTGTGGACATACTTTTCCCTGCAAAAACAAAAAGAAAAACAAAAACAAAAAATTGTTAAAAATGTCCCAATTTGTGCAACTGTAAAGGTAGGAACCCTTTAAGTAATTGCCTCTGTGTTTGCTGCTTTTGTTTGGCTGCCAAGCTGTGAATTCATTTTCTGTTTTACAGAAGACATTTCTATGCTCTGGATAACAGGCATGGCTTCTTTTGGGGTCAGTAGAGGTATGACCAGACAGACATCAAGGAGATAGTCACAGATCATTCATTTTATTACAGAAAAGTTGAAATGCCTGTTTTCATTATTTCACAGACTTGACAGTGGCCATTTGGGCAACTATCATTGTCAGTTGAGAAATCTCTAGCAATGGAGGATTTGACAACCTCAGCTGTGTTCTAATAGGATCTTAGTTCAACTGGTAAGGGGATTCAGAAGTTGTGGTAAATTAATTCCCAATTTTTCTTCCATAATAAATTCAAAGGACATGTGTCTCTGAGGCAGTACTACAGGCAGACTGCACATCTGTCCATAACACACAAAAGATGTCTGGCACTGAAGGAGTAGATACCATACAGCATCAATGTAAAGGTGCTCAGGCATGTTAAGGGTGGGAACAGAAATAAAGTCCAGAAATACAATGACAAGCATGCAAGAAAATTCAATATTTGTGTTATTTATTGTGTATAGGGAGGGGAAAAAACAACTATTAATCCACAAAGTGAAAGTTAAGTGTATTCATTCTAGTTTGATATAATCTTTTCTTGAACAGAAATCTGTCAGTGTAGACAAAGACAGAAGCATGTGTAATCTGTTAACTTTGTTCAGCAGATGATGTCAGCATTTTCTTCCATTTTCTCAGAATAAGAATACCCCCTGTTGTCATTACGCATTATTCTCCTACAAAAGGCAATGCATCCTCCACTGAAAGTCACTGCATCGACTGATGTCCGTGGATTTTCCTGTCTAGAATTAGTAATCTGATGTTCATTTTTCAGTTGATAATCAGCCGCATATTAATAATTTAATATCTTGCTCTGAGCAAATGAAACTTGCTAGCATGATTTTAGTGATGGTAGAAATTTGTCATAATATCACTTCGTACTCCTTGTCTATCAACATCACCACAATTCTTTTCAGCAGTTCATGAAATATTCTGTGACGCTTAGACTGAAGAATGCGGCATACACAGTACTGAAACTAAAACTGGTATTTGTTTAATACTTATATTTTTACCTTAAGTGCTATCATGATTAGAAAAGAATGTGTCGAAAAACTTAATACATTTTTTTTTTGCAGCCCATAACTAAAAAACAAGCTAACATTATAAACTGCCATGCAGAAATTAAATCTTCCCATGCTAAATTCATCAAACAAGGCATTGCTGAGGAGCCTGTAACATGAATGAAGTTGTAAAGCAGGATCCTGCAGAACATTGGTGGGATCCAATCTTCTAAAGTCTTTTGCATAAAAAATTTTAGGGCCTCCTCAGTGACATGGCGATTAGGGTTACTGCCTTACAGCCTGATTCTCTAGTTCACTTCTCAGGTGGCAGCTCTCTTGCATGGAGTTTACATGTCCTTCTTGAGTCTACAATGGTTTTCAGAAAGATGTGGGATAGGTTGGTTGGTTGGTGATTCTGAATGTTATCTATAGATGTACTAGATGCACATGTCATGCATGCATTCTGCAATGCACCTGTAGCCAGTCCAGGATTAGTTTATCTACCTTGCACCCAGTGTGCTTAGGGCCAGGTGCTGTGTCCCCTACAGTTCTGAAATTAAGTGGATATCACTGAATTAATAAACAAATTAATTTTCTTGTTCTAATGATTGGAATATTGAAACTCCAAGCAAGCAGGGGCAATCCCCTGAAATATTTCCATGTAGGGTTACTTCCCCCCGCATGCAGCATTCTATGGTCATACGGAAAGATCTTAGCAACTTGAGGCATTTTATATTATACTCTGCACTCTCTGGTCATTATGCACTAAACCATATTTATCAGTGTGTCATATCTGATAAAATGATAACTAATAAATTTAGTCTTTGACTGAATGGAACACAGGCCAGGTAGTCTACATACCTTGATGACTCAGTTTCATTCTGCTACCAAAGATACCATTAGCTAAACATTGAGAGACTTCTGCCTTGCCTTGAATATCTTGTAGTTAACAGAATGATTGGAGATGCATCGTCAGTAATTTTGTCAGATGTGGTATCAGAGGACAGTGTTTTTGCTATTGTGTTGTTTCATCTCAAGGGAAAGGATGTAGGGTTGGCACCAGCAGATCACTAGTCAAAGGTCAATAAAAGTTGATCAACCTCTATTAAAATTAATATAATAAAATACTTTCTGCATCATGGCATAGAAGGATAAAGCCCTAACTATGGAACAGGTGACCCTGATGCAACTAGCACCTCAGGGGTCTAAGGTGTCTGGCTGGTAGGGAGGGATAGGGATAGGCATGTCCATTCCGGGTCTATATTATAACTGTGAAACCTCGCATACGCAAATACGGAAACGTCGACACATATTGAGCAAACCGCAAAAACACTGAATGTCATGAACTGTGAAATTCAAAATGTCGAATCTGCATAGTTGGCCAACCCCACCACCCGCTACGTACTACCTACCCCAAAAAAAAAAAATAATCCACATACATACACTTAACAAAACCCTACTTCTAACCCTAAACTAAAGCCTACATATATTACTATATATGCACTTACCTTAACCCGCACCCTAACCCTAAGGTCCGTAACTATTGCACAACTATATTAAGGAGCTATACCAGAGAAGGGCCAACTATGATAATTTGACATTTCGAATTTCAAACTTCAGGACATTCGGTGTTTTTGCGGTTCACTCAATATGTGTTGACGTTTCGGTATTCGCACAACTGCGGTTTTGCGGTTGTAATAGGTAACCGTCCATCCCAAGGAGGGGGGGGGGCATTCCTTTAAGCACTCCTTGTGAAAACAGTGGTTCATGGAGGGGAGAATCCCATGGACATAGGTTCATAGGTTCATAGGTTCATACTAGGCTATCTGCCCGAGGGCATTTATAAGCCTAGCCCATAGTTTTGTGGCTTAAGCCACCCCTTTTGTATGGGGAACTATACCCATTATTTTGCTGTGCCTCTGTCTAGCAGTGACACTGAGGTAATCCCTGGAGTATATCTGCGATCTCCCATCCATTGGTCAAGATTTCTCTTGAACAAGGCCAGCGAGGTGCTCTGCCTCACATATACCGGGATTTTGTTCCACAGCACAGGGAGTCTTTGGGTGATGAATCTATCCCTCCAGCACGTCCTATTTATAGCCGTGTCGAGGTTTAAGTCTCCGCCCCTTGTGGCTCTGACGGATCTAGATTTTTGAGGTGAAGCATATTCATCCACTCTGGGGTTGACATGGCCTTGTATGTCAGGCAAAGGTCACCTCTGGGCAAGCGCTAGGCGACTGAATAGAGCTGGAGTTCTTTCAGTCGGGCAGCATAGGACAGATTTTTGAGACCCTTTATCCTTTTGGTGAGGAACTTTTGTGGCCTCTCTAGCTGCTGCAAGTGTCGGGTCAGATACATTCCGAATGGGGCATTGTACTCAATCATTGGTCTGATGAGTGATGAGTATAGGGAGACTATGACCTCCCTTGATCTAGATGTGAATCCCTTCATGATGAGGTGGGCAATGTAAAAGGTCTTCCTAACTACTTTAGCTACATGGGTGTCGAATGACAGGCTACTGTCAACCTGGGTCCCCAGCTCCCTGATAACTTCTTCTGTGCTCAGAGGATTACCACCTATATGGTAGCTAGGGGTAACCTTGTTTTTCCCGAAGGGTATGACTATGCATTTTTTGGCATTTAACTTTAGGCCATGGCTCTGGCACCAGTCATCCATTTCTGTGAGACCCTTCTGAAGGATATCTGTGTCAGATGTGTTTTCGACTATGGCACCCAGTTTGCAGTCATCTGCAAACTTTGTCAGCCATAACCCTCCTGTGTTTGCTTGTACTTCGGAAAAGTAGATGCCAAACAAGAGTGGGCCCAGGACTGAGCCCTGTGGGACACCACTTGTGACAGGCTTTGAGTCTGACATGGCGCCAGCAACTCTGACCCTGTGGGTTCTGTCACTCAGCCAGTTTGCAACCCATCTTGTGATGTATGGGTTGACATTTAAGCTGATGAGTTTTTCAATGATACCCGAATGGGGTATTGTATCGAAGGCCTTAGCCAGATCGAGGTAGGCTGTATGGACTGCCTTTCCCTCATCAATGGCTTTGGTGACTGTTTCAAAAAGTCAACCAAGTTTAAAAGGCATGATCTGCCTTTGACAAAGCCAAACTGGGTTGGATCCAAAGTCTGCAAATTCCCTATATCTTTATTTATGAGGTCCATTATGATCCTCTCCATAGCTTTGCAGATAAGGCTTGTCAAGCTAATGGGCCGGTAATTTCCAGGGTCTGTGGAGGCACCGCCTTTGTGAAGTGGGACAACAG